>NC_053199.1:17327500-17491101 GCF_905163445.1 Pararge aegeria | reverse complement strand
TAGCCTAACCTAACCTAACCTAACCTAACCTAACCTAACCTAACCTAACCTAACCTAACCTAACCTAACCTAACCTAACCTAACCTAACCTAACCTAACCTAACCTAACCTAACCTAACCTAACCTAACCTAACCTAACCTAACCTAACCTAACCTAACCTAACCTAACCTAACCTAACCTAACCTAACCTAACCTAACCTAACCTAACCTAACCTAACCTAACCTAACCTAACCTAACCTAACCTAACCTAACCTAACCTAACCTAACCTAACCTAACCTAACCTAACCTAACCTAACCTAACCTAACCTAACCTAACCTAACCTAACCTAACCTAACCTAACCTTTTTTTTTTTTTTTTTTTGTCGCTGGGAAATGCGTTTAGGCATCCCTCCTGGAAGCTGCGCAGCCAAAACTGTGCAGCCTCCAGCAGGGTATGTGGGACTCGCTGGCCGATGATGTATCAGCCAGAATACCCACTAAAACCCAGCGGAGCCGCCCGCGCCCAAGTTGGGGCGTCAAAGGATCGCGGTCGCATGCAACTTTGACGCCCCGGCGCACTCGTCGGAGGCACGCAATGGTGTCTACGGAGGTGGCATTAGGTGCGCATATCTGCGCCTCCTGCCACCTGTTCTCCTTCTTCGGAGGGGAAGAGCATCAGCCGCCTGCTCTCTCTCCCTCTCCGAGGCCTCCTTCAAGCCCATTACGGCTTCGCAGAAGGAGGCGACAGTAGACCATCCCTCCTCGCTGCCGAGCATCAGATTGATAACACTCGGCAGAACCTAACCTAACCTAACCTAACCTAACCTAACCTAACCTAACCTAACCTAACCTAACCTAACCTAACCTAACCTAACCTAACCTAACCTAACCTAACCTAACCTAACCTAACCTAACCTAACCTAACCTAACCTAACCTAACCTAACCTAACCTAACCTAACCTAACCTAACCTAACCTAACCTAACCTAACCTAACCTAACCTAACCTAACCTAACCTAACCTAACCTAACCTAACCTAACCTAACCTAACCTAACCTAACCTAACCTAACCTAACCTAACCTAACCTAACCTAACCTAACCTAACCTAACCTAACCTAACCTAACCTAACCTAACCTAACCTAACCTAACCTAACCTAACCTAACCTAACCTAACCTAACCTAACCTAACCTAACCTAACCTAACCTAACCTAACCTAACCTAACCTAACCTAACCTAACCTAACCTAACCTAACCTAACCTAACCTAACCTAACCTAACCTAACCTAACCTAACCTAACCTAACCTAACCTAACCTAACCTAACCTAACCTAACCTAACCTAACCTAACCTAACCTAACCTAACCTAACCTAACCTAACCTAACCTAACCTAACCTAACCTAACCTAACCTAACCTAACCTAACCTAACCTAACCTAACCTAACCTAACCTAACCTAACCTAACCTAACCTAACCTAACCTAACCTAACCTAACCTAACCTAACCTAACCTAACCTAACCTAACCTAACCTAACCTAACCTAACCTAACCTAACCTAACCTAACCTAACCTAACCTAACCTAACCTAACCTAACCTAACCTAACCTAACCTAACCTAACCTAACCTAACCTAACCTAACCTAACCTAACCTAACCTAACCTAACCTAACCTAACCTAACCTAACCTAACCTAACCTAACCTAACCTAACCTAACCTAACCTAACCTAACCTAACCTAACCTAACCTAACCTAACCTAACCTAACCTAACCTAACCTAACCTAACCTAACCTAACCTAACCTAACCTAACCTAACCTAACCTAACCTAACCTAACCTAACCTAACCTAACCTAACCTAACCTAACCTAACCTAACCTAACCTAACCTAACCTAACCTAACCTAACCTAACCTAACCTAACCTAACCTAACCTAACCTAACCTAACCTAACCTAACCTAACCTAACCTAACCTAACCTAACCTAACCTAACCTAACCTAACCTAACCTAACCTAACCTAACCTAACCTAACCTAACCTAACCTAACCTAACCTAACCTAACCTAACCTAACCTAACCTAACCTAACCTAACCTAACCTAACCTAACCTAACCTAACCTAACCTAACCTAACCTAACCTAACCTAACCTAACCTAACCTAACCTAACCTAACCTAACCTAACCTAACCTAACCTAACCTAACCTAACCCAGTCTCGGTCCAACCGCCGCCAAGAACGCAGCAAAAGCGCTCGCTCCGTACATTAAAAATCGCCTTATTGGGCAAAAGTTGTTCGATTTTTACAAAACAAGTGTCAAACGTTGTGTAACAGTGCCTTATAAGTGACCAAAAAGAGATTTTTGTCGTGAGACAAAAAATCGCAATTTTACAAAGGAAAAAGTGGAAAAACACGTGCTCTGAAACGGTTTTTTGCGTGCGCTGACGAAAAACGATCGACAACCTGCAAGTTTTTATAAAGCAGAAGGAGTGCTCTTGCGGCCCGCAACTTTTGGTGGTACTTCTGGATTTTTAGTACAAAAGCCTAAGGAGTTATAGCCGAAAAACCAAAAACCACGTGGCGGCGTGGTCCCCGAACCAGAGGAGCTGGAGAGAAACTGAAACCGGATCCTGATTCCTGGCAGGCTCCCCTTCTCCCCGACACCTTCCAAGTTCAGATCGGACCTCAAGAACCGGAGAAAAACTAAATTAAGTACAAAACAGAAACACTATTAAACTTAAGTACTAAATATTTCTAAGTCTAGATCGATAACATATTCTTTTTTAAGTCCTGATTCGAACATCCAAGGAAGCTAAACTAGTATACAAAAAAGTAGATTTTTTGGGCTAAAATCTGGGGAGTTATTTATAGAAAAACATAAAAAGGGCACCACGTGGTACCACTTTTCCAAAAAATTTCCAAAAAATTTCCTCGGAAAATTCTAGGCAACATCAAGATTAGAATATTGGCATTTTTGGATTTTCGAATTAATAAGTCCGTAAGGGCTGAAAAGAAGATAACTGTCTTGTACTATATAAGTTACACAAACAAACATAAATTCAAAGGCGGGCGGACCCTGGCTATTTAAAAAGTTAGCTAAACCTCGTGCCAAATTAATGGTGAAAAAATTTTAATTTTAGAGGCAATAATATAGAAGTTATTAACAATAAACTAAAAACTATAAAAAACAAGCAACACCCTTAAAATTGGGGTGCGCGCGGAAACTTTTTTAGGATTACGATAGGCAATCCCGGAAAAGGAATATTGGCGAAAAAAGATTTTAAAAATTATAATACCACGATTTTTAAAAAGCGTTTAAGTCCTATATAAATATTCATATAAGGTAGAAGATAGGGGTAGAAAAATTTGTCAAGGCGGGTGGTTTTTGGCCATTGGTAGGGTTAGACAGGCCCCTCAGAAGACTCTTCGTAAAAAAATTTCCATATAAAAGTTCAATACTTTAGCACAAAACAATAAAAGAAAATAACAAAAAGCATACATCATCCCTAAAATAAGGGTGCGCGCGAAGGGTCTTCAGTGATTACGTTGGGCAAGTCTAATATAAGAAAAACTGCACTCTCAGTTTTTAAGAATTTGAAAACCACGATTTTTAAGAACCTAAAAACCATCCGCCCAATATTAAATAATATACATTGTATAAAAAAGGGGTTGAAAAAATTTCCTAGGCGGGTGGATTTTAGCTATTGATTGGATTGGGCAAGCCCCTCAGAAAACTCTTCGTAAAAAATTTTTCCTATAAAATCCTAATAGTTTAGTAGTAAATAGTAAATAACATTAATAGAACCTAGTACTAAAAATATAACATCCCTAAAATAAGGGTGCGCGCGAAGGATTTTCTGTGATTACGTTGGGCAAGTTCAAAATAGGAACGACTGCGTTTTTTGTTTCAAAAAATCTGAAAACTACGATTTTTAAGGCGCAAAAAACCATTTGCCCAATATTTATTAGTCATAGAGGGGTAGTAAAAACATAAACGGCGCGCGGAGTAAAACTATACCAAACGTTGGGCATCCACCCCAAAAGAACTCCTGCGTAAAATTTTTAATTTTAAGGCCAATACATTTAGAATTAAAAAACATTTTAAAAAATTAATATATAGAAATCAACCCTAAAATAAGGGTGCAGCCATAAATTTCTCAAGAAATAGGTGCCTCTAATTTATTTAAACAGAACTGCGTTTTTAGAACTTAAAAACAACAAACGGTTCGACTTTTATTCATAATTTAACAATTACCAAGCTATTTGCAGTTATCCGGAAACCATCCCCTTTAGGAACAGGCCCGTAGTGGCCAAACCATCCCTCCCCGACCATCTTGTGTAAGACAAGTATTGAGGAGAATCTTACTAGGGAATTTTTGGGCTTTGTCACGGAATTTTAAACCGAAGGGTTCGGGATCTATCCCCATCAAAAGAGATAGCGAGCCACCACAAAAACGGAATTGCCACGATAGATCACAAAAACCCTTATATCTCCGTAAATAGGGGTCGTAGAGCAAAAATAACTTTTTTTTCGTGCCCCCCCCCCCCCTTCAACCTTCCCCTACGCTATCCCGTTAGGTATAGCCTTCCCACCCCAACGCATCAAATAGGGGTAGTTTCAACCCTGTACAACCCCTATTTCGATTAGACTCAAAAAGTGGTTTTTAGAGGCCCAGGAGCTATTCTAAGCAATCTGAGACCACTTTTTTGTATGGAAAATTTTTCATAAAAATTTTCCCCCCCACCCCTCAAAAAACTTAAACAGCCATAGCGCCCAAACGGTTTGAGATAACCCCACCAAGATTGGGCTCTTTTTGAAGGCCTAGTCGAGCGCTATTGACTGAACGTAACAAAATACCCCAAAAAGGGGTATCTACCCCTACCCCCAATTTTACACTATATTTAAAACTTAACCTATTCGAGTTTGGGCTCGTTTTAAAGGGCTCCTAAAGAGCTATCCATCCTCAATAATAAAATACCCCTAAAAGGGGTAGTTACCCCTACCCCCAAAAGAAAAAATTATTTTACAGGACAAAGCACATAGTTTAGAGCTCTTAAAGCACCTCAAATAATCAATAGTAAAAATACCTACAAAAAAAGGGGTACCATATCCTACCCCTTTTATACATAAAAACCGACTTTGGGCTCATTTTAAAGAGCTTGTGATTAAACCCTCCCCGGTCGACTACCCCCGGCTGCAGGTAGCTTGTGACATAATATAGGAAACGGACATAGGTACCTGGCGTACTCACAATAGTAGGACTCTGGACGGCCCTTTACACTGTCCAGAAAGTGTACGCTGACAAAACCATTTTATATTCAATTATTTATATCTAACTGACGCGTCCCTCTTAGAAATATGTTCGGATTACGTACGCCACTAAAAGGTGGAAACGCTGGAAAAGAGACTAAGTCTCCCGACAATTCGGGAGAAGAGGTAAATATGGACAAAACCCCGCAACAAAAGTCTCCGCTTCCTGTCGTAAACCCCAGGGCTCCTCCAAAGCCCAAAATAAAAGCACTATCGCAGGATAGCAACAAAACCATTAGAAAAATGATATTAGAGCCAGAGGAGGGCCCCTCGGAAGTATCAAAATATACAAGCAGGACAGCTGAGGCAAAAGCCTGCCTAATAAAGGCAAAGCTGCACTTGGGTAACTCCCGGAACCTAGCTAGGGACATTAAAGCGGAAGTCACCCAGGCAATAGAGCAGCTTTACTCCTTGGTAAAGGAAGCTGAGGCAGGGGCAGTGGAACATAAAAGACAGGAATCAGCCACTGCATCGCCTAGGCTCAAAGGGGTGAAAGAGACGAAAGAGGAAGGTAAGGAAGATAGTATAATAAAAAACTAATAGAAAAGATGGAAAAGCATGAAAGATTACTGAAAGAAAATAATGAGGCTATGGAGAGATTGAGAAACGCATTAGAGACACAGGAAAAGAAAGGAGAGAGGAACACATATGCGAATGTAGCAGCAACTGGGACGCAGAAGAGAAACCCAATACATACAGCGCTGCACTCGATAATGGTCTCTTCAAAAAATGAACTGGAAACAGGCGAGGAAGTCTTGAACCAAATAAGAGAGACAGTGAACGCAAGAGATGGATGGGTAAAAGTTGAAAGAGTAAGAAAAGTGAAGGATAGGAGAGTGATAGTAGGATGTGCGACAGAAGAAGAAAGGAAAAAGGTGAAAGAAAGATTAGAGAAAGCGAATGATAGATTGACTGTAGAAGATGTAGTGAACAAAAAACCGCTGGTTATGCTTAAGGATGTCTTCAGCTATAATACCGACCAGGAGGTATTAAACGCGCTGAAGAACCAAAACCGAGCCATTTTTGTTGACCAGAGTGAAGAAGGCAGCAACATAGAAATATGCTTCCGAAGAAAGACTCGCAACCCCCACGCATGCCATATAGTGATGAGGGTTCCCACAGTGATATGGCAGCGCATGACTGAGGCAGAGGTAGTTCACATTGATCTGCAAAAGGTTAGAGTGGTAGATCACTCGCCACTGGTACAGTGTACCCTCTGCCTTGGATATGGGCACAGCAAAAAATTATGTAAAGAAAACGTAGCAAAATGCAGTCACTGTGGGGGTCCACACATCCGTGCGGAGTGCGCTGAGTGGATTGCCAACGTGCCTCCCACGTGTTGCAATTGCAAGCACGCCGGGATAGATGGCTCGGCGGAACATAATGCCTTCAGCCAAGCCTGCCCGGTCAGGCGTAAATGGGACGCACTGGCGCGATCCAGTATAGCATATTGCTAAGGACACCCTGGGCCCAAATAACACAAAAAAGGTAAATTGGAGTGAGTTTCATGAGAAACTCACACAACTTATGCACCGAAACTATTGTGAGTACACCATAAACCAGCAACAAATAGGCACATCAGAAAGTAGGTCAATAAATGTTCCTACTTATATTGATATATAGGTACGATAACATTTGATAGAAAAATTAAAGAAAGTAAAGTAAAATTAGAGTAAGCGCAATAGTAAGAAAAAGAAAACAGTACACTAGTAGACATTAAGCTAATGTGATAAGATAGGATACG
Source organism: Pararge aegeria (assembly GCF_905163445.1). NCBI lineage: Eukaryota > Metazoa > Arthropoda > Insecta > Lepidoptera > Nymphalidae > Pararge > Pararge aegeria. The sequence goes on along the minus strand of NC_053199.1, from coordinate 17,484,070 downwards.
ATAAGATAAAGCCTGTCAGAATGAAAAGAAGGAAAAGTTTTAAAAATCATATGATAGAACTAAACTACCTGTATAAAAAATCTTAGAAACACGAAAAGATGTTAAAAGTAAGGAAAAAATGTAAGCCCAAATATATGTAATACCGAAAAAATAAAAAAGGAAAGTCTAGTATGTAAGAAATATTAAAAAACAATAAAAAAGAATATAAAAATAAACAATGGAAAATCAAAGTCTCTTGTAATGCAAGAGGGATAAGAGAAAAAAAAAAAAAAAAAAAAAAAAAAAAACCTAACCTAACCTAACCTAACCTAACCTAACCTAACCTAACCTAACCTAACCTAAGTGACCGGCCTGCGGCCGGGCACCCGTCTTTTTCATGTTCTAACCTAACCTAACCTATCCAAACCTTTTAAAACTAGTTTGGATTCCTTTAGACCTCAGCCCACCGGCAACTACGACTAACTAAACACTGATCTAGCTATCTGGCTTTCATCAGTGCATCAACAGCAGCATAACTAGTATTAAAATAGTAATGAGTTTTTATTAATGCATATATTCACATTCAATCTTGAATCTAAAGTCTAAAGGTGTCAAAACTAGATTTAGGTTAGGTTAGGTTAGAACATGAATACGAGGGGTGCCCGGCCACAGGCCGGGCACTTGGGTTCAGTTCAGTCAAAAATTATATATTATTTACTATTATTTATATTTGAATGAGAATGAAAAATAGCAATTATTTTGAATAGTTTTCAGAATGAGACAGACGGGTGTGGTAGGGTAAAATCTCCAATTTAAAGTTCCCTTATTGCGTATATGTTATGTGTGTTTGCATAGTAGTTTACTATTAAAATGGTAAGCGGTTCGTGTAACGATCTTGCGCGTCTATATTTACAAGTGTGTGGGCAGTTCGCGTATTGATTATTCGATGACGAGACCTCGTAAGAGTCCCGTATCGTTATTTTTCGTCACTACCTACCCGTACCTCCCCCCCCGTGCAGGGAGTGGGTAATTTGCGCGCCTGCTGCCTTCCTTGGATGTGGTAGCAGTTTCTCAGGCTCCCTCACCGGAATCGAACCCTGATTCCCCGTTACCCGCGACAAACAATGGTAGTCGCGGAAACTCATTCCGATTACGAGACCTCGTAAGAGTCCCGTATCGTTATTTTTCGTCACTACCTACCCGTACCTCCCCCCTGTGCGGGGTACAATATTGATATGATATTAAAAAAATACCATTAATAAATAACATAATAAAAGACCACCACTTTTATAGAGACATAACGCCACATAATTATAAAAAGTATAGTGTGTGGATCTAATCAACCACCACTGGCACCAGACCCTCAATGCCCTTAAATTTTACCTCGTTAAAATATTTAAAGTGTACTCATTCCGATTGCGAGACCTCGTAAGAGTCCCGTATCGTTATTTTTCGTCACTACCTACCCGTACCTCCCCCCTGTGCGGGGTACAATATTGATATGATATTAAAAAAATAATACCATTAATAAATAACATAATAAAAGACCACCACTTTTATAGAGACATAACGCCACTGTGTGGCGCCGCCATCAGTCTCCTTAGACTCGGTACTTTGTCGTCGCCGTCGACTTCGCACCTTCGCCCCATATAGTAGTGGCGCGGCGCGACGGGCCTAATGTGTAAATGAAAAAAAAAAAAAAAAAAATTAAAATAATTGTTATTTTACAATATCTTTTAATATGAATAAGAGTACTTTGTATTGGTACGTTTTGTTTTTTGTTTTTTTTATTTTTTAAACGGAACTGAACCTAAGTGACCGGCCTGCGGCCGGGCACCCGTCTTTTTCATGTTCTAACCTAACCTAACCTATCCAAACCTTTTAAAACTAGTTTGGATTCCTTTAGACCTCAGCCCACCGGCAACTACGACTAACTAAACACTGATCTAGCTATCTGGCTTTCATCAGTGCATCAACAGCAGCATAACTAGTATTAAAATAGTAATGAGTTTTTATTAATGCATATATTCACATTCAATCTTGAATCTAAAGTCTAAAGGTGTCAAAACTAGATTTAGGTTAGGTTAGGTTAGAACATGAATACGAGGGGTGCCCGGCCACAGGCCGGGCACTTGGGTTCAGTTCAGTCAAAAATTATATATTATTTACTATTATTTATATTTGAATGAGAATGAAAAATAGCAATTATTTTGAATAGTTTTCAGAATGAGACAGACGGGTGTGGTAGGGTAAAATCTCCAATTTAAAGTTCCCTTATTGCGTATATGTTATGTGTGTTTGCATAGTAGTTTACTATTAAAATGGTAAGCGGTTCGTGTAACGATCTTGCGCGTCTATATTTACAAGTGTGTGGGCAGTTCGCGTATTGATTATTCGATGACGAGACCTCGTAAGAGTCCCGTATCGTTATTTTTCGTCACTACCTACCCGTACCTCCCCCCCCGTGCAGGGAGTGGGTAATTTGCGCGCCTGCTGCCTTCCTTGGATGTGGTAGCAGTTTCTCAGGCTCCCTCACCGGAATCGAACCCTGATTCCCCGTTACCCGCGACAAACAATGGTAGTCGCAGAAACTCATTCCGATTACGAGACCTCGTAAGAGTCCCGTATCGTTATTTTTCGTCACTACCTACCCCCTTACCTCCCCCCGTGCGGGGTACAATATTGATATGATATTAAAAAAATACCATTAATAAATAACATAATAAAAGACCACCACTTTTATAGAGACATAACGCCACATAATTATAAAAAGTATAGTGTGTGGATCTAATCAACCACCACTGGCACCAGACCCTCAATGCCCTTAAATTTTACCTCGTTAAAATATTTAAAGTGTACTCATTCCGATTGCGAGACCTCGTAAGAGTCCCGTATCGTTATTTTTCGTCACTACCTACCCGTACCTCCCCCCTGTGCGGGGTACAATATTGATATGATATTAAAAAAATAATACCATTAATAAATAACATAATAAAAGACCACCACTTTTATAGAGACATAACGCCACTGTGTGGCGCCGCCATCAGTCTCCTTAGACTCGGTACTTTGTCGTCGCCGTCGACTTCGCACCTTCGCCCCATATAGTAGTGGCGCGGCGCGACGGGCCTAATGTGTAAGTGAAAAAAAAAAAAAAAAAAATTAAAATAATTGTTATTTTACAATATCTTTTAATATGAATAAGAGTACTTTGTATTGGTACGTTTTGTTTTTTGTTTTTTTTATTTTTTAAACGGAACTGAACCTAAGTGACCGGCCTGCGGCCGGGCACCCGTCTTTTTCATGTTCTAACCTAACCTAACCTATCCAAACCTTTTAAAACTAGTTTGGATTCCTTTAGACCTCAGCCCACCGGCAACTACGACTAACTAAACACTGATCTAGCTATCTGGCTTTCATCAGTGCATCAACAGCAGCATAACTAGTATTAAAATAGTAATGAGTTTTTATTAATGCATATATTCACATTCAATCTTGAATCTAAAGTCTAAAGGTGTCAAAACTAGATTTAGGTTAGGTTAGGTTAGAACATGAATACGAGGGGTGCCCGGCCACAGGCCGGGCACTTGGGTTCAGTTCAGTCAAAAATTATATATTATTTACTATTATTTATATTTGAATGAGAATGAAAAATAGCAATTATTTTGAATAGTTTTCAGAATGAGACAGACGGGTGTGGTAGGGTAAAATCTCCAATTTAAAGTTCCCTTATTGCGTATATGTTATGTGTGTTTGCATAGTAGTTTACTATTAAAATGGTAAGCGGTTCGTGTAACGATCTTGCGCGTCTATATTTACAAGTGTGTGGGCAGTTCGCGTATTGATTATTCGATGACGAGACCTCGTAAGAGTCCCGTATCGTTATTTTTCGTCACTACCTACCCGTACCTCCCCCCCCGTGCAGGGAGTGGGTAATTTGCGCGCCTGCTGCCTTCCTTGGATGTGGTAGCAGTTTCTCAGGCTCCCTCACCGGAATCGAACCCTGATTCCCCGTTACCCGCGACAAACAATGGTAGTCGCAGAAACTCATTCCGATTACGAGACCTCGTAAGAGTCCCGTATCGTTATTTTTCGTCACTACCTACCCCCTTACCTCCCCCCGTGCGGGGTACAATATTGATATGATATTAAAAAAATACCATTAATAAATAACATAATAAAAGACCACCACTTTTATAGAGACATAACGCCACATAATTATAAAAAGTATAGTGTGTGGATCTAATCAACCACCACTGGCACCAGACCCTCAATGCCCTTAAATTTTACCTCGTTAAAATATTTAAAGTGTACTCATTCCGATTGCGAGACCTCGTAAGAGTCCCGTATCGTTATTTTTCGTCACTACCTACCCGTACCTCCCCCCTGTGCGGGGTACAATATTGATATGATATTAAAAAAATAATACCATTAATAAATAACATAATAAAAGACCACCACTTTTATAGAGACATAACGCCACTGTGTGGCGCCGCCATCAGTCTCCTTAGACTCGGTACTTTGTCGTCGCCGTCGACTTCGCACCTTCGCCCCATATAGTAGTGGCGCGGCGCGACGGGCCTAATGTGTAAGTGAAAAAAAAAAAAAAAAAATTAAAATAATTGTTATTTTACAATATCTTTTAATATGAATAAGAGTACTTTGTATTGGTACGTTTTGTTTTTTGTTTTTTTTATTTTTTAAACGGAACTGAACCTAAGTGACCGGCCTGCGGCCGGGCACCCGTCTTTTTCATGTTCTAACCTAACCTAACCTATCCAAACCTTTTAAAACTAGTTTGGATTCCTTTAGACCTCAGCCCACCGGCAACTACGACTAACTAAACACTGATCTAGCTATCTGGCTTTCATCAGTGCATCAACAGCAGCATAACTAGTATTAAAATAGTAATGAGTTTTTATTAATGCATATATTCACATTCAATCTTGAATCTAAAGTCTAAAGGTGTCAAAACTAGATTTAGGTTAGGTTAGGTTAGAACATGAATACGAGGGGTGCCCGGCCACAGGCCGGGCACTTGGGTTCAGTTCAGTCAAAAATTATATATTATTTACTATTATTTATATTTGAATGAGAATGAAAAATAGCAATTATTTTGAATAGTTTTCAGAATGAGACAGACGGGTGTGGTAGGGTAAAATCTCCAATTTAAAGTTCCCTTATTGCGTATATGTTATGTGTGTTTGCATAGTAGTTTACTATTAAAATGGTAAGCGGTTCGTGTAACGATCTTGCGCGTCTATATTTACAAGTGTGTGGGCAGTTCGCGTATTGATTATTCGATGACGAGACCTCGTAAGAGTCCCGTATCGTTATTTTTCGTCACTACCTACCCGTACCTCCCCCCCCGTGCAGGGAGTGGGTAATTTGCGCGCCTGCTGCCTTCCTTGGATGTGGTAGCAGTTTCTCAGGCTCCCTCACCGGAATCGAACCCTGATTCCCCGTTACCCGCGACAAACAATGGTAGTCGCAGAAACTCATTCCGATTACGAGACCTCGTAAGAGTCCCGTATCGTTATTTTTCGTCACTACCTACCCCCTTACCTCCCCCCGTGCGGGGTACAATATTGATATGATATTAAAAAAATACCATTAATAAATAACATAATAAAAGACCACCACTTTTATAGAGACATAACGCCACATAATTATAAAAAGTATAGTGTGTGGATCTAATCAACCACCACTGGCACCAGACCCTCAATGCCCTTAAATTTTACCTCGTTAAAATATTTAAAGTGTACTCATTCCGATTGCGAGACCTCGTAAGAGTCCCGTATCGTTATTTTTCGTCACTACCTACCCGTACCTCCCCCCTGTGCGGGGTACAATATTGATATGATATTAAAAAAATAATACCATTAATAAATAACATAATAAAAGACCACCACTTTTATAGAGACATAACGCCACTGTGTGGCGCCGCCATCAGTCTCCTTAGACTCGGTACTTTGTCGTCGCCGTCGACTTCGCACCTTCGCCCCATATAGTAGTGGCGCGGCGCGACGGGCCTAATGTGTAAGTGAAAAAAAAAAAAAAAAAAATTAAAATAATTGTTATTTTACAATATCTTTTAATATGAATAAGAGTACTTTGTATTGGTACGTTTTGTTTTTTGTTTTTTTTTATTTTTTAAACGGAACTGAACCTAAGTGACCGGCCTGCGGCCGGGCACCCGTCTTTTTCATGTTCTAACCTAACCTAACCTATCCAAACCTTTTAAAACTAGTTTGGATTCCTTTAGACCTCAGCCCACCGGCAACTACGACTAACTAAACACTGATCTAGCTATCTGGCTTTCATCAGTGCATCAACAGCAGCATAACTAGTATTAAAATAGTAATGAGTTTTTATTAATGCATATATTCACATTCAATCTTGAATCTAAAGTCTAAAGGTGTCAAAACTAGATTTAGGTTAGGTTAGGTTAGAACATGAATACGAGGGGTGCCCGGCCACAGGCCGGGCACTTGGGTTCAGTTCAGTCAAAAATTATATATTATTTACTATTATTTATATTTGAATGAGAATGAAAAATAGCAATTATTTTGAATAGTTTTCAGAATGAGACAGACGGGTGTGGTAGGGTAAAATCTCCAATTTAAAGTTCCCTTATTGCGTATATGTTATGTGTGTTTGCATAGTAGTTTACTATTAAAATGGTAAGCGGTTCGTGTAACGATCTTGCGCGTCTATATTTACAAGTGTGTGGGCAGTTCGCGTATTGATTATTCGATGACGAGACCTCGTAAGAGTCCCGTATCGTTATTTTTCGTCACTACCTACCCGTACCTCCCCCCCCGTGCAGGGAGTGGGTAATTTGCGCGCCTGCTGCCTTCCTTGGATGTGGTAGCAGTTTCTCAGGCTCCCTCACCGGAATCGAACCCTGATTCCCCGTTACCCGCGACAAACAATGGTAGTCGCAGAAACTCATTCCGATTACGAGACCTCGTAAGAGTCCCGTATCGTTATTTTTCGTCACTACCTACCCCCTTACCTCCCCCCGTGCGGGGTACAATATTGATATGATATTAAAAAAATACCATTAATAAATAACATAATAAAAGACCACCACTTTTATAGAGACATAACGCCACATAATTATAAAAAGTATAGTGTGTGGATCTAATCAACCACCACTGGCACCAGACCCTCAATGCCCTTAAATTTTACCTCGTTAAAATATTTAAAGTGTACTCATTCCGATTGCGAGACCTCGTAAGAGTCCCGTATCGTTATTTTTCGTCACTACCTACCCGTACCTCCCCCCTGTGCGGGGTACAATATTGATATGATATTAAAAAAATAATACCATTAATAAATAACATAATAAAAGACCACCACTTTTATAGAGACATAACGCCACTGTGTGGCGCCGCCATCAGTCTCCTTAGACTCGGTACTTTGTCGTCGCCGTCGACTTCGCACCTTCGCCCCATATAGTAGTGGCGCGGCGCGACGGGCCTAATGTGTAAGTGAAAAAAAAAAAAAAAAAAATTAAAATAATTGTTATTTTACAATATCTTTTAATATGAATAAGAGTACTTTGTATTGGTACGTTTTGTTTTTTGTTTTTTTTATTTTTTAAACGGAACTGAACCTAAGTGACCGGCCTGCGGCCGGGCACCCGTCTTTTTCATGTTCTAACCTAACCTAACCTATCCAAACCTTTTAAAACTAGTTTGGATTCCTTTAGACCTCAGCCCACCGGCAACTACGACTAACTAAACACTTATCTAGCTATCTGGCTTTCATCAGTGCATCAACAGCAGCATAACTAGTATTAAAATAGTAATGAGTTTTTATTAATGCATATATTCACATTCAATCTTGAATCTAAAGTCTAAAGGTGTCAAAACTAGATTTAGGTTAGGTTAGGTTAGAACATGAATACGAGGGGTGCCCGGCCACAGGCCGGGCACTTGGGTTCAGTTCAGTCAAAAATTATATATTATTTACTATTATTTATATTTGAATGAGAATGAAAAATAGCAATTATTTTGAATAGTTTTCAGAATGAGACAGACGGACGTGGTAGGGTAAAATCTCCAATTTAAAGTTCCCTTATTGCGTATATGTTATGTGTGTTTGCATAGTAGTTTACTATTAAAATGGTAAGCGGTTCGTGTAACGATCTTGCGCGTCTATATTTACAAGTGTGTGGGCAGTTCGCGTATTGATTATTCGATGACGAGACCTCGTAAGAGTCCCGTATCGTTATTTTTCGTCACTACCTACCCGTACCTCCCCCCCCGTGCAGGGAGTGGGTAATTTGCGCGCCTGCTGCCTTCCTTGGATGTGGTAGCAGTTTCTCAGGCTCCCTCACCGGAATCGAACCCTGATTCCCCGTTACCCGCGACAAACAATGGTAGTCGCGGAAACTCATTCCGATTACGAGACCTCGTAAGAGTCCCGTATCGTTATTTTTCGTCACTACCTACCCCCTTACCTCCCCCCGTGCGGGGTACAATATTGATATGATATTAAAAAAATACCATTAATAAATAACATAATAAAAGACCACCACTTTTATAGAGACATAACGCCACATAATTATAAAAAGTATAGTGTGTGGATCTAATCAACCACCACTGGCACCAGACCCTCAATGCCCTTAAATTTTACCTCGTTAAAATATTTAAAGTGTACTCATTCCGATTGCGAGACCTCGTAAGAGTCCCGTATCGTTATTTTTCGTCACTACCTACCCGTACCTCCCCCCTGTGCGGGGTACAATATTGATATGATATTAAAAAAATAATACCATTAATAAATAACATAATAAAAGACCACCACTTTTATAGAGACATAACGCCACTGTGTGGTGCCGCCATCAGTCTCCTTAGACTCGGTACTTTGTCGTCGCCGTCGACTTCGCACCTTCGCCCCATATAGTAGTGGCGCGGCGCGACGGGCCTAATGTGTAAGTGAAAAAAAAAAAAAAAAAATTAAAATAATTGTTATTTTACAATATCTTTTAATATGAATAAGAGTACTTTGTATTGGTACGTTTTGTTTTTTGTTTTTTTTATTTTTTAAACGGAACTGAACCTAAGTGACCGGCCTGCGGCCGGGCACCCGTCTTTTTCATGTTCTAACCTAACCTAACCTATCCAAACCTTTTAAAACTAGTTTGGATTCCTTTAGACCTCAGCCCACCGGCAACTACGACTAACTAAACACTGATCTAGCTATCTGGCTTTCATCAGTGCATCAACAGCAGCATAACTAGTATTAAAATAGTAATGAGTTTTTATTAATGCATATATTCACATTCAATCTTGAATCTAAAGTCTAAAGGTGTCAAAACTAGATTTAGGTTAGGTTAGGTTAGAACATGAATACGAGGGGTGCCCGGCCACAGGCCGGGCACTTGGGTTCAGTTCAGTCAAAAATTATATATTATTTACTATTATTTATATTTGAATGAGAATGAAAAATAGCAATTATTTTGAATAGTTTTCAGAATGAGACAGACGGGTGTGGTAGGGTAAAATCTCCAATTTAAAGTTCCCTTATTGCGTATATGTTATGTGTGTTTGCATAGTAGTTTACTATTAAAATGGTAAGCGGTTCGTGTAACGATCTTGCGCGTCTATATTTACAAGTGTGTGGGCAGTTCGCGTATTGATTATTCGATGACGAGACCTCGTAAGAGTCCCGTATCGTTATTTTTCGTCACTACCTACCCGTACCTCCCCCCCCGTGCAGGGAGTGGGTAATTTGCGCGCCTGCTGCCTTCCTTGGATGTGGTAGCAGTTTCTCAGGCTCCCTCACCGGAATCGAACCCTGATTCCCCGTTACCCGCGACAAACAATGGTAGTCGCAGAAACTCATTCCGATTACGAGACCTCGTAAGAGTCCCGTATCGTTATTTTTCGTCACTACCTACCCCCTTACCTCCCCCCGTGCGGGGTACAATATTGATATGATATTAAAAAAATACCATTAATAAATAACATAATAAAAGACCACCACTTTTATAGAGACATAACGCCACATAATTATAAAAAGTATAGTGTGTGGATCTAATCAACCACCACTGGCACCAGACCCTCAATGCCCTTAAATTTTACCTCGTTAAAATATTTAAAGTGTACTCATTCCGATTGCGAGACCTCGTAAGAGTCCCGTATCGTTATTTTTCGTCACTACCTACCCGTACCTCCCCCCTGTGCGGGGTACAATATTGATATGATATTAAAAAAATAATACCATTAATAAATAACATAATAAAAGACCACCACTTTTATAGAGACATAACGCCACTGTGTGGCGCCGCCATCAGTCTCCTTAGACTCGGTACTTTGTCGTCGCCGTCGACTTCGCACCTTCGCCCCATATAGTAGTGGCGCGGCGCGACGGGCCTAATGTGTAAGTGAAAAAAAAAAAAAAAAAAATTAAAATAATTGTTATTTTACAATATCTTTTAATATGAATAAGAGTACTTTGTATTGGTACGTTTTGTTTTTTGTTTTTTTTATTTTTTAAACGGAACTGAACCTAAGTGACCGGCCTGCGGCCGGGCACCCGTCTTTTTCATGTTCTAACCTAACCTAACCTATCCAAACCTTTTAAAACTAGTTTGGATTCCTTTAGACCTCAGCCCACCGGCAACTACGACTAACTAAACACTGATCTAGCTATCTGGCTTTCATCAGTGCATCAACAGCAGCATAACTAGTATTAAAATAGTAATGAGTTTTTATTAATGCATATATTCACATTCAATCTTGAATCTAAAGTCTAAAGGTGTCAAAACTAGATTTAGGTTAGGTTAGGTTAGAACATGAATACGAGGGGTGCCCGGCCACAGGCCGGGCACTTGGGTTCAGTTCAGTCAAAAATTATATATTATTTACTATTATTTATATTTGAATGAGAATGAAAAATAGCAATTATTTTGAATAGTTTTCAGAATGAGACAGACGGGTGTGGTAGGGTAAAATCTCCAATTTAAAGTTCCCTTATTGCGTATATGTTATGTGTGTTTGCATAGTAGTTTACTATTAAAATGGTAAGCGGTTCGTGTAACGATCTTGCGCGTCTATATTTACAAGTGTGTGGGCAGTTCGCGTATTGATTATTCGATGACGAGACCTCGTAAGAGTCCCGTATCGTTATTTTTCGTCACTACCTACCCGTACCTCCCCCCCCGTGCAGGGAGTGGGTAATTTGCGCGCCTGCTGCCTTCCTTGGATGTGGTAGCAGTTTCTCAGGCTCCCTCACCGGAATCGAACCCTGATTCCCCGTTACCCGCGACAAACAATGGTAGTCGCAGAAACTCATTCCGATTACGAGACCTCGTAAGAGTCCCGTATCGTTATTTTTCGTCACTACCTACCCCCTTACCTCCCCCCGTGCGGGGTACAATATTGATATGATATTAAAAAAATACCATTAATAAATAACATAATAAAAGACCACCACTTTTATAGAGACATAACGCCACATAATTATAAAAAGTATAGTGTGTGGATCTAATCAACCACCACTGGCACCAGACCCTCAATGCCCTTAAATTTTACCTCGTTAAAATATTTAAAGTGTACTCATTCCGATTGCGAGACCTCGTAAGAGTCCCGTATCGTTATTTTTCGTCACTACCTACCCGTACCTCCCCCCTGTGCGGGGTACAATATTGATATGATATTAAAAAAATACCATTAATAAATAACATAATAAAAGACCACCACTTTTATAGAGACATAACGCCACATAATTATAAAAAGTATAGTGTGTGGATCTAATCAACCACCACTGGCACCAGACCCTCAATGCCCTTAAATTTTACCTCGTTAAAATATTTAAAGTGTACTCATTCCGATTGCGAGACCTCGTAAGAGTCCCGTATCGTTATTTTTCGTCACTACCTACCCGTACCTCCCCCCTGTGCGGGGTACAATATTGATATGATATTAAAAAAATAATACCATTAATAAATAACATAATAAAAGACCACCACTTTTATAGAGACATAACGCCACTGTGTGGCGCCGCCATCAGTCTCCTTAGACTCGGTACTTTGTCGTCGCCGTCGACTTCGCACCTTCGCCCCATATAGTAGTGGCGCGGCGCGACGGGCCTAATGTGTAAGTGAAAAATAAAAAAAAAAAAATTAAAATAATTGTTATTTTACAATATCTTTTAATATGAATAAGAGTACTTTGTATTGGTACGTTTTGTTTTTTGTTTTTTTTATTTTTTAAACGGAACTGAACCTAAGTGACCGCCTGCGGCCGGGCACCCGTCTTTTTCATGTTCTAACCTAACCTAACCTATCCAAACCTTTTAAAACTAGTTTGGATTCCTTTAGACCTCAGCCCACCGGCAACTACGACTAACTAAACACTGATCTAGCTATCTGGCTTTCATCAGTGCATCAACAGCAGCATAACTAGTATTAAAATAGTAATGAGTTTTTATTAATGCATATATTCACATTCAATCTTGAATCTAAAGTCTAAAGGTGTCAAAACTAGATTTAGGTTAGGTTAGGTTAGAACATGAATACGAGGGGTGCCCGGCCACAGGCCGGGCACTTGGGTTCAGTTCAGTCAAAAATTATATATTATTTACTATTATTTATATTTGAATGAGAATGAAAAATAGCAATTATTTTGAATAGTTTTCAGAATGAGACAGACGGGTGTGGTAGGGTAAAATCTCCAATTTAAAGTTCCCTTATTGCGTATATGTTATGTGTGTTTGCATAGTAGTTTACTATTAAAATGGTAAGCGGTTCGTGTAACGATCTTGCGCGTCTATATTTACAAGTGTGTGGGCAGTTCGCGTATTGATTATTCGATGACGAGACCTCGTAAGAGTCCCGTATCGTTATTTTTCGTCACTACCTACCCGTACCTCCCCCCCCGTGCAGGGAGTGGGTAATTTGCGCGCCTGCTGCCTTCCTTGGATGTGGTAGCAGTTTCTCAGGCTCCCTCACCGGAATCGAACCCTGATTCCCCGTTACCCGCGACAAACAATGGTAGTCGCAGAAACTCATTCCGATTACGAGACCTCGTAAGAGTCCCGTATCGTTATTTTTCGTCACTACCTACCCCCTTACCTCCCCCCGTGCGGGGTACAATATTGATATGATATTAAAAAAATACCATTAATAAATAACATAATAAAAGACCACCACTTTTATAGAGACATAACGCCACATAATTATAAAAGTATAGTGTGTGGATCTAATCAACCACCACTGGCACCAGACCCTCAATGCCCTTAAATTTTACCTCGTTAAAATATTTAAAGTGTACTCATTCCGATTGCGAGACCTCGTAAGAGTCCCGTATCGTTATTTTTCGTCACTACCTACCCGTACCTCCCCCCTGTGGCGGGGTACAATATTGATATGATATTAAAAAAATAATACCATTAATAAATAACATAATAAAAGACCACGACTTTTATAGAGACATAACGCCACTGTGTGGCGCCGCCATCAGTCTCCTTAGACTCGGTACTTTGTCGTCGCCGTCGACTTCGCACCTTCGCCCCATATAGTAGTGGCGCGGCGCGACGGGCCTAATGTGTAAGTGAAAAAAAAAAAAAAAAAAATTAAAATAATTGTTATTTTACAATATCTTTTAATATGAATAAGAGTACTTTGTATTGGTACGTTTTGTTTTTTGTTTTTTTTTATTTTTTAAACGGAACTGAACCTAAGTGACCGGCCTGCGGCCGGGCACCCGTCTTTTTCATGTTCTAACCTAACCTAACCTATCCAAACCTTTTAAAACTAGTTTGGATTCCTTTAGACCTCAGCCCACCGGCAACTACGACTAACTAAACACTGATCTAGCTATCTGGCTTTCATCAGTGCATCAACAGCAGCATAACTAGTATTAAAATAGTAATGAGTTTTTATTAATGCATATATTCACATTCAATCTTGAATCTAAAGTCTAAAGGTGTCAAAACTAGATTTAGGTTAGGTTAGGTTAGAACATGAATACGAGGGGTGCCCGGCCACAGGCCGGGCACTTGGGTTCAGTTCAGTCAAAAATTATATATTATTTACTATTATTTATATTTGAATGAGAATGAAAAATAGCAATTATTTTGAATAGTTTTCAGAATGAGACAGACGGGTGTGGTAGGGTAAAATCTCCAATTTAAAGTTCCCTTATTGCGTATATGTTATGTGTGTTTGCATAGTTGTTTACTATTAAAATGGTAAGCGGTTCGTGTAACGATCTTGCGCGTCTATATTTACAAGTGTGTGGGGCAGTTCGCGTATTGATTATTCGATGACGAGACCTCGTAAGAGTCCCCGTATCGTTATTTTTCGTCACTACCTACCCGTACCCCCCCCCCCGTGCAGGGAGTGGGTAATTTGCGCGCCTGCTGCCTTCCTTGGATGTGGTAGCAGTTTCTCAGGCTCCCTCACCGGAATCGAACCCTGATTCCCCGTTACCCGCGACAAACAATGGTAGTCGCAGAAACTCATTCCGATTACGAGACCTCGTAAGAGTCCCGTATCGTTATTTTTCGTCACTACCTACCCCCTTACCTCCCCCCGTGGGGTACAATATTGATATGATATTAAAAAAATACCATTAATAAATAACATAATAAAAGACCACCACTTTTATAGAGACATAACGCCACATAATTATAAAAAGTATAGTGTGTGGATCTAATCAACCACCACTGGCACCAGACCCTCAATGCCCTTAAATTTTACCTCGTTAAAATATTTAAAGTGTACTCATTCCGATTGCGAGACCTCGTAAGAGTCCCGTATCGTTATTTTTCGTCACTACCTACCCGTACCTCCCCCCTGTGCGGGGTACAATATTGATATGATATTAAAAAAATAATACCATTAATAAATAACATAATAAAAGACCACCACTTTTATAGAGACATAACGCCACTGTGTGGCGCCGCCATCAGTCTCCTTAGACTCGGTACTTTGTCGTCGCCGTCGACTTCGCACCTTCGCCCCATATAGTAGTGGCGCGGCGCGACGGGCCTAATGTGTAAGTGAAAAAAAAAAAAAAAAAAATTAAAATAATTGTTATTTTACAATATCTTTTAATATGAATAAGAGTACTTTGTATTGGTACGTTTTGTTTTTTGTTTTTTTTATTTTTTAAACGGAACTGAACCTAAGTGACCGGCCTGCGGCCGGGCACCCGTCTTTTTCATGTTCTAACCTAACCTAACCTATCCAAACCTTTTAAAACTAGTTTGGATTCCTTTAGACCTCAGCCCACCGGCAACTACGACTAACTAAACACTGATCTAGCTATCTGGCTTTCATCAGTGCATCAACAGCAGCATAACTAGTATTAAAATAGTAATGAGTTTTTATTAATGCATATATTCACATTCAATCTTGAATCTAAAGTCTAAAGGTGTCAAAACTAGATTTAGGTTAGGTTAGGTTAGAACATGAATACGAGGGGTGCCCGGCCGCAGGCCGGGCACTTGGGTTCAGTTCAGTCAAAAATTATATATTATTTACTATTATTTATATTTGAATGAGAATGAAAAATAGCAATTATTTTGAATAGTTTTCAGAATGAGACAGACGGGTGTGGTAGGGTAAAATCTCCAATTTAAAGTTCCCTTATTGCGTATATGTTATGTGTGTTTGCATAGTAGTTTACTATTAAAATGGTAAGCGGTTCGTGTAACGATCTTGCGCGTCTATATTTACAAGTGTGTGGGCAGTTCGCGTATTGATTATTCGATGACGAGACCTCGTAAGAGTCCCGTATCGTTATTTTTCGTCACTACCTACCCGTACCTCCCCCCCCGTGCAGGGAGTGGGTAATTTGCGCGCCTGCTGCCTTCCTTGGATGTGGTAGCAGTTTCTCAGGCTCCCTCACCGGAATCGAACCCTGATTCCCCGTTACCCGCGACAAACAATGGTAGTCGCAGAAACTCATTCCGATTACGAGACCTCGTAAGAGTCCCGTATCGTTATTTTTCGTCACTACCTACCCCCTTACCTCCCCCCGTGCGGGGTACAATATTGATATGATATTAAAAAAATACCATTAATAAATAACATAATAAAAGACCACCACTTTTATAGAGACATAACGCCACATAATTATAAAAAGTATAGTGTGTGGATCTAATCAACCACCACTGGCACCAGACCCTCAATGCCCTTAAATTTTACCTCGTTAAAATATTTAAAGTGTACTCATTCCGATTGCGAGACCTCGTAAGAGTCCCGTATCGTTATTTTTCGTCACTACCTACCCGTACCTCCCCCCTGTGCGGGGTACAATATTGATATGATATTAAAAAAATAATACCATTAATAAATAACATAATAAAAGACCACCACTTTTATAGAGACATAACGCCACTGTGTGGCGCCGCCATCAGTCTCCTTAGACTCGGTACTTTGTCGTCGCCGTCGACTTCGCACCTTCGCCCCATATAGTAGTGGCGCGGCGCGACGGGCCTAATGTGTAAGTGAAAAAAAAAAAAAAAAAAATTAAAATAATTGTTATTTTACAATATCTTTTAATATGAATAAGAGTACTTTGTATTGGTACGTTTTGTTTTTTGTTTTTTTTATTTTTTAAACGGAACTGAACCTAAGTGACCGGCCTGCGGCCGGGCACCCGTCTTTTTCATGTTCTAACCTAACCTAACCTATCCAAACCTTTTAAAACTAGTTTGGATTCCTTTAGACCTCAGCCCACCGGCAACTACGACTAACTAAACACTGATCTAGCTATCTGGCTTTCATCAGTGCATCAACAGCAGCATAACTAGTATTAAAATAGTAATGAGTTTTTATTAATGCATATATTCACATTCAATCTTGAATCTAAAGTCTAAAGGTGTCAAAACTAGATTTAGGTTAGGTTAGGTTAGAACATGAATACGAGGGGTGCCCGGCCACAGGCCGGGCACTTGGGTTCAGTTCAGTCAAAAATTATATATTATTTACTATTATTTATATTTGAATGAGAATGAAAAATAGCAATTATTTTGAATAGTTTTCAGAATGAGACAGACGGGTGTGGTAGGGTAAAATCTCCAATTTAAAGTTCCCTTATTGCGTATATGTTATGTGTGTTTGCATAGTAGTTTACTATTAAAATGGTAAGCGGTTCGTGTAACGATCTTGCGCGTCTATATTTACAAGTGTGTGGGCAGTTCGCGTATTGATTATTCGATGACGAGACCTCGTAAGAGTCCCGTATCGTTATTTTTCGTCACTACCTACCCGTACCTCCCCCCCCGTGCAGGGAGTGGGTAATTTGCGCGCCTGCTGCCTTCCTTGGATGTGGTAGCAGTTTCTCAGGCTCCCTCACCGGAATCGAACCCTGATTCCCCGTTACCCGCGACAAACAATGGTAGTCGCAGAAACTCATTCCGATTACGAGACCTCGTAAGATTCCCGTATCGTTATTTTTCGTCACTACCTACTACCCCCTTACCTCCCCCCGTGCGGGGTACAATATTGATATGATATTAAAAAAATACCATTAATAAATAACATAATAAAAGACCACCACTTTTATAGAGACATAACGCCACATAATTATAAAAAGTATAGTGTGTGGATCTAATCAACCACCACTGGCACCAGACCCTCAATGCCCTTAAATTTTACCTCGTTAAAATATTTAAAGTGTACTCATTCCGATTGCGAGACCTCGTAAGAGTCCCGTATCGTTATTTTTCGTCACTACCTACCCGTACCTCCCCCCTGTGCGGGGTACAATATTGATATGATATTAAAAAAATAATACCATTAATAAATAACATAATAAAAGACCACCACTTTTATAGAGACATAACGCCACTGTGTGGCGCCGCCATCAGTCTCCTTAGACTCGGTACTTTGTCGTCGCCGTCGACTTCGCACCTTCGCCCCATATAGTAGTGGCGCGGCGCGACGGGCCTAATGTGTAAGTGAAAAAAAAAAAAAAAAAAATTAAAATAATTGTTATTTTACAATATCTTTTAATATGAATAAGAGTACTTTGTATTGGTACGTTTTGTTTTTTGTTTTTTTTATTTTTTAAACGGAACTGAACCTAAGTGACCGGCCTGCGGCCGGGCACCCGTCTTTTTCATGTTCTAACCTAACCTAACCTATCCAAACCTTTTAAAACTAGTTTGGATTCCTTTAGACCTCAGCCCACCGGCAACTACGACTAACTAAACACTGATCTAGCTATCTGGCTTTCATCAGTGCATCAACAGCAGCATAACTAGTATTAAAATAGTAATGAGTTTTTATTAATGCATATATTCACATTCAATCTTGAATCTAAAGTCTAAAGGTGTCAAAACTAGATTTAGGTTAGGTTAGGTTAGAACATGAATACGAGGGGTGCCCGGCCACAGGCCGGGCACTTGGGTTCAGTTCAGTCAAAAATTATATATTATTTACTATTATTTATATTTGAATGAGAATGAAAAATAGCAATTATTTTGAATAGTTTTCAGAATGAGACAGACGGGTGTGGTAGGGTAAAATCTCCAATTTAAAGTTCCCTTATTGCGTATATGTTATGTGTGTTTGCATAGTAGTTTACTATTAAAATGGTAAGCGGTTCGTGTAACGATCTTGCGCGTCTATATTTACAAGTGTGTGGGCAGTTCGCGTATTGATTATTCGATGACGAGACCTCGTAAGAGTCCCGTATCGTTATTTTTCGTCACTACCTACCCGTACCTCCCCCCCCGTGCAGGGAGTGGGTAATTTGCGCGCCTGCTGCCTTCCTTGGATGTGGTAGCAGTTTCTCAGGCTCCCTCACCGGAATCGAACCCTGATTCCCCGTTACCCGCGACAAACAATGGTAGTCGCAGAAACTCATTCCGATTACGAGACCTCGTAAGATTCCCGTATCGTTATTTTTCGTCACTACCTACTACCCCCTTACCTCCCCCCGTGCGGGGTACAATATTGATATGATATTAAAAAAATACCATTAATAAATAACATAATAAAAGACCACCACTTTTATAGAGACATAACGCCACATAATTATAAAAAGTATAGTGTGTGGATCTAATCAACCACCACTGGCACCAGACCCTCAATGCCCTTAAATTTTACCTCGTTAAAATATTTAAAGTGTACTCATTCCGATTGCGAGACCTCGTAAGAGTCCCGTATCGTTATTTTTCGTCACTACCTACCCGTACCTCCCCCCTGTGCGGGGTACAATATTGATATGATATTAAAAAAATAATACCATTAATAAATAACATAATAAAAGACCACCACTTTTATAGAGACATAACGCCACTGTGTGGCGCCGCCATCAGTCTCCTTAGACTCGGTACTTTGTCGTCGCCGTCGACTTCGCACCTTCGCCCCATATAGTAGTGGCGCGGCGCGACGGGCC
The DNA here is from genome assembly GCF_905163445.1 of Pararge aegeria. Taxonomy (NCBI): domain Eukaryota; kingdom Metazoa; phylum Arthropoda; class Insecta; order Lepidoptera; family Nymphalidae; genus Pararge; species Pararge aegeria. The sequence continues at coordinate 17,464,721 of NC_053199.1, read as the reverse complement.
TAATGTGTAAGTGAAAAAAAAAAAAAAAAAAATTAAAATAATTGTTATTTTACAATATCTTTTAATATGAATAAGAGTACTTTGTATTGGTACGTTTTGTTTTTTGTTTTTTTTATTTTTTAAACGGAACTGAACCTAAGTGACCGGCCTGCGGCCGGGCACCCGTCTTTTTCATGTTCTAACCTAACCTAACCTATCCAAACCTTTTAAAACTAGTTTGGATTCCTTTAGACCTCAGCCCACCGGCAACTACGACTAACTAAACACTGATCTAGCTATCTGGCTTTCATCAGTGCATCAACAGCAGCATAACTAGTATTAAAATAGTAATGAGTTTTTATTAATGCATATATTCACATTCAATCTTGAATCTAAAGTCTAAAGGTGTCAAAACTAGATTTAGGTTAGGTTAGGTTAGAACATGAATACGAGGGGTGCCCGGCCACAGGCCGGGCACTTGGGTTCAGTTCAGTCAAAAATTATATATTATTTACTATTATTTATATTTGAATGAGAATGAAAAATAGCAATTATTTTGAATAGTTTTCAGAATGAGACAGACGGGTGTGGTAGGGTAAAATCTCCAATTTAAAGTTCCCTTATTGCGTATATGTTATGTGTGTTTGCATAGTAGTTTACTATTAAAATGGTAAGCGGTTCGTGTAACGATCTTGCGCGTCTATATTTACAAGTGTGTGGGCAGTTCGCGTATTGATTATTCGATGACGAGACCTCGTAAGAGTCCCGTATCGTTATTTTTCGTCACTACCTACCCGTACCTCCCCCCCCGTGCAGGGAGTGGGTAATTTGCGCGCCTGCTGCCTTCCTTGGATGTGGTAGCAGTTTCTCAGGCACCCTCACCGGAATCGAACCCTGATTCCCCGTTACCCGCGACAAACAATGGTAGTCGCGGAAACTCATTCCGATTACGAGACCTCGTAAGAGTCCCGTATCGTTATTTTTCGTCACTACCTACCCCCTTACCTCCCCCCGTGCGGGGTACAATATTGATATGATATTAAAAAAATACCATTAATAAATAACATAATAAAAGAAGAGAAAGAAGAGAAGAAAAAAAAAAAAAAAAAAATTAAAATAATTGTTATTTTACAATATCTTTTAATATGAATAAGAGTACTTTGTATTGGTACGTTTTGTTTTTTGTTTTTTTTATTTTTTAAACGGAACTGAACCTAAGTGACCGGCCTGCGGCCGGGCACCCGTCTTTTTCATGTTCTAACCTAACCTAACCTATCCAAACCTTTTAAAACTAGTTTGGATTCCTTTAGACCTCAGCCCACCGGCAACTACGACTAACTAAACACTGATCTAGCTATCTGGCTTTCATCAGTGCATCAACAGCAGCATAACTAGTATTAAAATAGTAATGAGTTTTTATTAATGCATATATTCACATTCAATCTTGAATCTAAAGTCTAAAGGTGTCAAAACTAGATTTAGGTTAGGTTAGGTTAGAACATGAATACGAGGGGTGCCCGGCCACAGGCCGGGCACTTGGGTTCAGTTCAGTCAAAAATTATATATTATTTACTATTATTTATATTTGAATGAGAATGAAAAATAGCAATTATTTTGAATAGTTTTCAGAATGAGACAGACGGGTGTGGTAGGGTAAAATCTCCAATTTAAAGTTCCCTTATTGCGTATATGTTATGTGTGTTTGCATAGTAGTTTACTATTAAAATGGTAAGCGGTTCGTGTAACGATCTTGCGCGTCTATATTTACAAGTGTGTGGGCAGTTCGCGTATTGATTATTCGATGACGAGACCTCGTAAGAGTCCCGTATCGTTATTTTTCGTCACTACCTACCCGTACCTCCCCCCCCGTGCAGGGAGTGGGTAATTTGCGCGCCTGCTGCCTTCCTTGGATGTGGTAGCAGTTTCTCAGGCTCCCTCACCGGAATCGAACCCTGATTCCCCGTTACCCGCGACAAACAATGGTAGTCGCAGAAACTCATTCCGATTACGAGACCTCGTAAGAGTCCCGTATCGTTATTTTTCGTCACTACCTACCCCCTTACCTCCCCCCGTGCGGGGTACAATATTGATATGATATTAAAAAAATACCATTAATAAATAACATAATAAAAGACCACCACTTTTATAGAGACATAACGCCACATAATTATAAAAAGTATAGTGTGTGGATCTAATCAACCACCACTGGCACCAGACCCTCAATGCCCTTAAATTTTACCTCGTTAAAATATTTAAAGTGTACTCATTCCGATTGCGAGACCTCGTAAGAGTCCCGTATCGTTATTTTTCGTCACTACCTACCCGTACCTCCCCCCTGTGCGGGGTACAATATTGATATGATATTAAAAAAATAATACCATTAATAAATAACATAATAAAAGACCACCACTTTTATAGAGACATAACGCCACTGTGTGGCGCCGCCATCAGTCTCCTTAGACTCGGTACTTTGTCGTCGCCGTCGACTTCGCACCTTCGCCCCATATAGTAGTGGCGCGGCGCGACGGGCCTAATGTGTAAGTGAAAAAAAAAAAAAAAAAAATTAAAATAATTGTTATTTTACAATATCTTTTAATATGAATAAGAGTACTTTGTATTGGTACGTTTTGTTTTTTGTTTTTTTTATTTTTTAAACGGAACTGAACCTAAGTGACCGGCCTGCGGCCGGGCACCCGTCTTTTTCATGTTCTAACCTAACCTAACCTATCCAAACCTTTTAAAACTAGTTTGGATTCCTTTAGACCTCAGCCCACCGGCAACTACGACTAACTAAACACTGATCTAGCTATCTGGCTTTCATCAGTGCATCAACAGCAGCATAACTAGTATTAAAATAGTAATGAGTTTTTATTAATGCATATATTCACATTCAATCTTGAATCTAAAGTCTAAAGGTGTCAAAACTAGATTTAGGTTAGGTTAGGTTAGAACATGAATACGAGGGGTGCCCGGCCACAGGCCGGGCACTTGGGTTCAGTTCAGTCAAAAATTATATATTATTTACTATTATTTATATTTGAATGAGAATGAAAAATAGCAATTATTTTGAATAGTTTTCAGAATGAGACAGACGGGTGTGGTAGGGTAAAATCTCCAATTTAAAGTTCCCTTATTGCGTATATGTTATGTGTGTTTGCATAGTAGTTTACTATTAAAATGGTAAGCGGTTCGTGTAACGATCTTGCGCGTCTATATTTACAAGTGTGTGGGCAGTTCGCGTATTGATTATTCGATGACGAGACCTCGTAAGAGTCCCGTATCGTTATTTTTCGTCACTACCTACCCGTACCCCCCCCCCCGTGCAGGGAGTGGGTAATTTGCGCGCCTGCTGCCTTCCTTGGATGTGGTAGCAGTTTCTCAGGCTCCCTCACCGGAATCGAACCCTGATTCCCCGTTACCCGCGACAAACAATGGTAGTCGCAGAAACTCATTCCGATTACGAGACCTCGTAAGAGTCCCGTATCGTTATTTTTCGTCACTACCTACCCCCTTACCTCCCCCCGTGCGGGGTACAATATTGATATGATATTAAAAAAATACCATTAATAAATAACATAATAAAAGACCACCACTTTTATAGAGACATAACGCCACATAATTATAAAAAGTATAGTGTGTGGATCTAATCAACCACCACTGGCACCAGACCCTCAATGCCCTTAAATTTTACCTCGTTAAAATATTTAAAGTGTACTCATTCCGATTGCGAGACCTCGTAAGAGTCCCGTATCGTTATTTTTCGTCACTACCTACCCGTACCTCCCCCCTGTGCGGGGTACAATATTGATATGATATTAAAAAAATAATACCATTAATAAATAACATAATAAAAGACCACCACTTTTATAGAGACATAACGCCACTGTGTGGCGCCGCCATCAGTCTCCTTAGACTCGGTACTTTGTCGTCGCCGTCGACTTCGCACCTTCGCCCCATATAGTAGTGGCGCGGCGCGACGGGCCTAATGTGTAAGTGAAAAAAAAAAAAAAAAAAATTAAAATAATTGTTATTTTACAATATCTTTTAATATGAATAAGAGTACTTTGTATTGGTACGTTTTGTTTTTTGTTTTTTTTATTTTTTAAACGGAACTGAACCTAAGTGACCGGCCTGCGGCCGGGCACCCGTCTTTTTCATGTTCTAACCTAACCTAACCTATCCAAACCTTTTAAAACTAGTTTGGATTCCTTTAGACCTCAGCCCACCGGCAACTACGACTAACTAAACACTGATCTAGCTATCTGGCTTTCATCAGTGCATCAACAGCAGCATAACTAGTATTAAAATAGTAATGAGTTTTTATTAATGCATATATTCACATTCAATCTTGAATCTAAAGTCTAAAGGTGTCAAAACTAGATTTAGGTTAGGTTAGGTTAGAACATGAATACGAGGGGTGCCCGGCCACAGGCCGGGCACTTGGGTTCAGTTCAGTCAAAAATTATATATTATTTACTATTATTTATATTTGAATGAGAATGAAAAATAGCAATTATTTTGAATAGTTTTCAGAATGAGACAGACGGGTGTGGTAGGGTAAAATCTCCAATTTAAAGTTCCCTTATTGCGTATATGTTATGTGTGTTTGCATAGTAGTTTACTATTAAAATGGTAAGCGGTTCGTGTAACGATCTTGCGCGTCTATATTTACAAGTGTGTGGGCAGTTCGCGTATTGATTATTCGATGACGAGACCTCGTAAGAGTCCCGTATCGTTATTTTTCGTCACTACCTACCCGTACCGCCCCCCCCGTGCAGGGAGTGGGTAATTTGCGCGCCTGCTGCCTTCCTTGGATGTGGTAGCAGTTTCTCAGGCTCCCTCACCGGAATCGAACCCTGATTCCCCGTTACCCGCGACAAACAATGGTAGTCGCAGAAACTCATTCCAATTACGAGACCTCGTAAGAGTCCCGTATCGTTATTTTTCGTCACTACCTACCCCCTTACCTCCCCCCGTGCGGGGTACAATATTGATATGATATTAAAAAAATACCATTAATAAATAACATAATAAAAGACCACCACTTTTATAGAGACATAACGCCACATAATTATAAAAAGTATAGTGTGTGGATCTAATCAACCACCACTGGCACCAGACCCTCAATGCCCTTAAATTTTACCTCGTTAAAATATTTAAAGTGTACTCATTCCGATTGCGAGACCTCGTAAGAGTCCCGTATCGTTATTTTTCGTCACTACCTACCCGTACCTCCCCCCTGTGCGGGGTACAATATTGATATGATATTAAAAAAATAATACCATTAATAAATAACATAATAAAAGACCACCACTTTTATAGAGACATAACGCCACTGTGTGGCGCCGCCATCAGTCTCCTTAGACTCGGTACTTTGTCGTCGCCGTCGACTTCGCACCTTCGCCCCATATAGTAGTGGCGCGGCGCGACGGGCCTAATGTGTAAGTGAAAAAAAAAAAAAAAAAAATTAAAATAATTGTTATTTTACAATATCTTTTAATATGAATAAGAGTACTTTGTATTGGTACGTTTTGTTTTTTGTTTTTTTTATTTTTTAAACGGAACTGAACCTAAGTGACCGGCCTGCGGCCGGGCACCCGTCTTTTTCATGTTCTAACCTAACCTAACCTATCCAAACCTTTTAAAACTAGTTTGGATTCCTTTAGACCTCAGCCCACCGGCAACTACGACTAACTAAACACTGATCTAGCTATCTGGCTTTCATCAGTGCATCAACAGCAGCATAACTAGTATTAAAATAGTAATGAGTTTTTATTAATGCATATATTCACATTCAATCTTGAATCTAAAGTCTAAAGGTGTCAAAACTAGATTTAGGTTAGGTTAGGTTAGAACATGAATACGAGGGGTGCCCGGCCACAGGCCGGGCACTTGGGTTCAGTTCAGTCAAAAATTATATATTATTTACTATTATTTATATTTGAATGAGAATGAAAAATAGCAATTATTTTGAATAGTTTTCAGAATGAGACAGACGGGTGTGGTAGGGTAAAATCTCCAATTTAAAGTTCCCTTATTGCGTATATGTTATGTGTGTTTGCATAGTAGTTTACTATTAAAATGGTAAGCGGTTCGTGTAACGATCTTGCGCGTCTATATTTACAAGTGTGTGGGCAGTTCGCGTATTGATTATTCGATGACGAGACCTCGTAAGAGTCCCGTATCGTTATTTTTCGTCACTACCTACCCGTACCTCCCCCCCCGTGCAGGGAGTGGGTAATTTGCGCGCCTGCTGCCTTCCTTGGATGTGGTAGCAGTTTCTCAGGCTCCCTCACCGGAATCGAACCCTGATTCCCCGTTACCCGCGACAAACAATGGTAGTCGCAGAAACTCATTCCAATTACGAGACCTCGTAAGAGTCCCGTATCGTTATTTTTCGTCACTACCTACCCCCTTACCTCCCCCCGTGCGGGGTACAATATTGATATGATATTAAAAAAATACCATTAATAAATAACATAATAAAAGACCACCACTTTTATAGAGACATAACGCCACATAATTATAAAAAGTATAGTGTGTGGATCTAATCAACCACCACTGGCACCAGACCCTCAATGCCCTTAAATTTTACCTCGTTAAAATATTTAAAGTGTACTCATTCCGATTGCGAGACCTCGTAAGAGTCCCGTATCGTTATTTTTCGTCACTACCTACCCGTACCTCCCCCCTGTGCGGGGTACAATATTGATATGATATTAAAAAAATAATACCATTAATAAATAACATAATAAAAGACCACCACTTTTATAGAGACATAACGCCACTGTGTGGCGCCGCCATCAGTCTCCTTAGACTCGGTACTTTGTCGTCGCCGTCGACTTCGCACCTTCGCCCCATATAGTAGTGGCGCGGCGCGACGGGCCTAATGTGTAAGTGAAAAAAAAAAAAAAAAAAATTAAAATAATTGTTATTTTACAATATCTTTTAATATGAATAAGAGTACTTTGTATTGGTACGTTTTGTTTTTTGTTTTTTTTATTTTTTAAACGGAACTGAACCTAAGTGACCGGCCTGCGGCCGGGCACCCGTCTTTTTCATGTTCTAACCTAACCTAACCTATCCAAACCTTTTAAAACTAGTTTGGATTCCTTTAGACCTCAGCCCACCGGCAACTACGACTAACTAAACACTGATCTAGCTATCTGGCTTTCATCAGTGCATCAACAGCAGCATAACTAGTATTAAAATAGTAATGAGTTTTTATTAATGCATATATTCACATTCAATCTTGAATCTAAAGTCTAAAGGTGTCAAAACTAGATTTAGGTTAGGTTAGGTTAGAACATGAATACGAGGGGTGCCCGGCCACAGGCCGGGCACTTGGGTTCAGTTCAGTCAAAAATTATATATTATTTACTATTATTTATATTTGAATGAGAATGAAAAATAGCAATTATTTTGAATAGTTTTCAGAATGAGACAGACGGGTGTGGTAGGGTAAAATCTCCAATTTAAAGTTCCCTTATTGCGTATATGTTATGTGTGTTTGCATAGTAGTTTACTATTAAAATGGTAAGCGGTTCGTGTAACGATCTTGCGCGTCTATATTTACAAGTGTGTGGGCAGTTCGCGTATTGATTATTCGATGACGAGACCTCGTAAGAGTCCCGTATCGTTATTTTTCGTCACTACCTACCCGTACCTCCCCCCCCGTGCAGGGAGTGGGTAATTTGCGCGCCTGCTGCCTTCCTTGGATGTGGTAGCAGTTTCTCAGGCTCCCTCACCGGAATCGAACCCTGATTCCCCGTTACCCGCGACAAACAATGGTAGTCGCAGAAACTCATTCCAATTACGAGACCTCGTAAGAGTCCCGTATCGTTATTTTTCGTCACTACCTACCCCCTTACCTCCCCCCGTGCGGGGTACAATATTGATATGATATTAAAAAAATACCATTAATAAATAACATAATAAAAGACCACCACTTTTATAGAGACATAACGCCACATAATTATAAAAAGTATAGTGTGTGGATCTAATCAACCACCACTGGCACCAGACCCTCAATGCCCTTAAATTTTACCTCGTTAAAATATTTAAAGTGTACTCATTCCGATTGCGAGACCTCGTAAGAGTCCCGTATCGTTATTTTTCGTCACTACCTACCCGTACCTCCCCCCTGTGCGGGGTACAATATTGATATGATATTAAAAAAATAATACCATTAATAAATAACATAATAAAAGACCACCACTTTTATAGAGACATAACGCCACTGTGTGGCGCCGCCATCAGTCTCCTTAGACTCGGTACTTTGTCGTCGCCGTCGACTTCGCACCTTCGCCCCATATAGTAGTGGCGCGGCGCGACGGGCCTAATGTGTAAGTGAAAAAAAAAAAAAAAAAAATTAAAATAATTGTTATTTTACAATATCTTTTAATATGAATAAGAGTACTTTGTATTGGTACGTTTTGTTTTTTGTTTTTTTTATTTTTTAAACGGAACTGAACCTAAGTGACCGGCCTGCGGCCGGGCACCCGTCTTTTTCATGTTCTAACCTAACCTAACCTATCCAAACCTTTTAAAACTAGTTTGGATTCCTTTAGACCTCAGCCCACCGGCAACTACGACTAACTAAACACTGATCTAGCTATCTGGCTTTCATCAGTGCATCAACAGCAGCATAACTAGTATTAAAATAGTAATGAGTTTTTATTAATGCATATATTCACATTCAATCTTGAATCTAAAGTCTAAAGGTGTCAAAACTAGATTTAGGTTAGGTTAGGTTAGAACATGAATACGAGGGGTGCCCGGCCACAGGCCGGGCACTTGGGTTCAGTTCAGTCAAAAATTATATATTATTTACTATTATTTATATTTGAATGAGAATGAAAAATAGCAATTATTTTGAATAGTTTTCAGAATGAGACAGACGGGTGTGGTAGGGTAAAATCTCCAATTTAAAGTTCCCTTATTGCGTATATGTTATGTGTGTTTGCATAGTAGTTTACTATTAAAATGGTAAGCGGTTCGTGTAACGATCTTGCGCGTCTATATTTACAAGTGTGTGGGCAGTTCGCGTATTGATTATTCGATGACGAGACCTCGTAAGAGTCCCGTATCGTTATTTTTCGTCACTACCTACCCGTACCTCCCCCCCCGTGCAGGGAGTGGGTAATTTGCGCGCCTGCTGCCTTCCTTGGATGTGGTAGCAGTTTCTCAGGCTCCCTCACCGGAATCGAACCCTGATTCCCCGTTACCCGCGACAAACAATGGTAGTCGCAGAAACTCATTCCAATTACGAGACCTCGTAAGAGTCCCGTATCGTTATTTTTCGTCACTACCTACCCCCTTACCTCCCCCCGTGCGGGGTACAATATTGATATGATATTAAAAAAATACCATTAATAAATAACATAATAAAAGACCACCACTTTTATAGAGACATAACGCCACATAATTATAAAAAGTATAGTGTGTGGATCTAATCAACCACCACTGGCACCAGACCCTCAATGCCCTTAAATTTTACCTCGTTAAAATATTTAAAGTGTACTCATTCCGATTGCGAGACCTCGTAAGAGTCCCGTATCGTTATTTTTCGTCACTACCTACCCGTACCTCCCCCCTGTGCGGGGTACAATATTGATATGATATTAAAAAAATAATACCATTAATAAATAACATAATAAAAGACCACCACTTTTATAGAGACATAACGCCACTGTGTGGCGCCGCCATCAGTCTCCTTAGACTCGGTACTTTGTCGTCGCCGTCGACTTCGCACCTTCGCCCCATATAGTAGTGGCGCGGCGCGACGGGCCTAATGTGTAAGTGAAAAAAAAAAAAAAAAAATTAAAATAATTGTTATTTTACAATATCTTTTAATATGAATAAGAGTACTTTGTATTGGTACGTTTTGTTTTTTGTTTTTTTTATTTTTTAAACGGAACTGAACCTAAGTGACCGGCCTGCGGCCGGGCACCCGTCTTTTTCATGTTCTAACCTAACCTAACCTATCCAAACCTTTTAAAACTAGTTTGGATTCCTTTAGACCTCAGCCCACCGGCAACTACGACTAACTAAACACTGATCTAGCTATCTGGCTTTCATCAGTGCATCAACAGCAGCATAACTAGTATTAAAATAGTAATGAGTTTTTATTAATGCATATATTCACATTCAATCTTGAATCTAAAGTCTAAAGGTGTCAAAACTAGATTTAGGTTAGGTTAGGTTAGAACATGAATACGAGGAGTGCCCGGCCACAGGCCGGGCACTTGGGTTCAGTTCAGTCAAAAATTATATATTATTTACTATTATTTATATTTGAATGAGAATGAAAAATAGCAATTATTTTGAATAGTTTTCAGAATGAGACAGACGGGTGTGGTAGGGTAAAATCTCCAATTTAAAGTTCCCTTATTGCGTATATGTTATGTGTGTTTGCATAGTAGTTTACTATTAAAATGGTAAGCGGTTCGTGTAACGATCTTGCGCGTCTATATTTACAAGTGTGTGGGCAGTTCGCGTATTGATTATTCGATGACGAGACCTCGTAAGAGTCCCGTATCGTTATTTTTCGTCACTACCTACCCGTACCTCCCCCCCCGTGCAGGGAGTGGGTAATTTGCGCGCCTGCTGCCTTCCTTGGATGTGGTAGCAGTTTCTCAGGCTCCCTCACCGGAATCGAACCCTGATTCCCCGTTACCCGCGACAAACAATGGTAGTCGCAGAAACTCATTCCGATTACGAGACCTCGTAAGAGTCCCGTATCGTTATTTTTCGTCACTACCTACCCCCTTACCTCCCCCCGTGCGGGGTACAATATTGATATGATATTAAAAAAATACCATTAATAAATAACATAATAAAAGACCACCACTTTTATAGAGACATAACGCCACATAATTATAAAAAGTATAGTGTGTGGATCTAATCAACCACCACTGGCACCAGACCCTCAATGCCCTTAAATTTTACCTCGTTAAAATATTTAAAGTGTACTCATTCCGATTGCGAGACCTCGTAAGAGTCCCGTATCGTTATTTTTCGTCACTACCTACCCGTACCTCCCCCCTGTGCGGGGTACAATATTGATATGATATTAAAAAAATAATACCATTAATAAATAACATAATAAAAGACCACCACTTTTATAGAGACATAACGCCACTGTGTGGCGCCGCCATCAGTCTCCTTAGACTCGGTACTTTGTCGTCGCCGTCGACTTCGCACCTTCGCCCCATATAGTAGTGGCGCGGCGCGACGGGCCTAATGTGAAAGTGAAAAAAAAAAAATAAAAAAAATTAAAATAATTGTTATTTTACAATATCTTTTAATATGAATAAGAGTACTTTGTATTGGTACGTTTTGTTTTTTGTTTTTTTTATTTTTTAAACGGAACTGAACCTAAGTGACCGGCCTGCGGCCGGGCACCCGTCTTTTTCATGTTCTAACCTAACCTAACCTATCCAAACCTTTTAAAACTAGTTTGGATTCCTTTAGACCTCAGCCCACCGGCAACTACGACTAACTAAACACTGATCTAGCTATCTGGCTTTCATCAGTGCATCAACAGCAGCATAACTAGTATTAAAATAGTAATGAGTTTTTATTAATGCATATATTCACATTCAATCTTGAATCTAAAGTCTAAAGGTGTCAAAACTAGATTTAGGTTAGGTTAGGTTAGAACATGAATACGAGGGGTGCCCGGCCACAGGCCGGGCACTTGGGTTCAGTTCAGTCAAAAATTATATATTATTTACTATTATTTATATTTGAATGAGAATGAAAAATAGCAATTATTTTGAATAGTTTTCAGAATGAGACAGACGGGTGTGGTAGGGTAAAATCTCCAATTTAAAGTTCCCTTATTGCGTATATGTTATGTGTGTTTGCATAGTAGTTTTCTATTAAAATGGTAAGCGGTTCGTGTAACGATCTTGCGCGTCTATATTTACAAGTGTGTGGGCAGTTCGCGTATTGATTATTCGATGACGAGACCTCGTAAGAGTCCCGTATCGTTATTTTTCGTCACTACCTACCCGTACCTCCCCCCCCGTGCAGGGAGTGGGTAATTTGCGCGCCTGCTGCCTTCCTTGGATGTGGTAGCAGTTTCTCAGGCTCCCTCACCGGAATCGAACCCTGATTCCCCGTTACCCGCGACAAACAATGGTAGTCGCAGAAAAACATTCCGATTACGAGACCTCGTAAGAGTCCCGTATCGTTATTTTTCGTCACTACCTACCCCCTTACCTCCCCCCGTGCGGGGTACAATATTGATATGATATTAAAAAAATACCATTAATAAATAACATAATAAAAGACCACCACTTTTATAGAGACATAACGCCACTGTGTGGCGCCGCCATCAGTCTCCTTAGACTCGGTACTTTGTCGTCGCCGTCGACTTCGCACCTTCGCCCCATATAGTAGTGGCGCGGCGCGACGGGCCTAATGTGTAAGTGAAAAAAAAAAAAAAAAAAAAATTAAAATAATTGTTATTTTACAATATCTTTTAATATGAATAAGAGTACTTTGTATTGGTACGTTTTGTTTTTTGTTTTTTTTATTTTTTAAACGGAACTGAACCTAAGTGACCGGCCTGCGGCCGGGCACCCGTCTTTTTCATGTTCTAACCTAACCTAACCTATCCAAACCTTTTAAAACTAGTTTGGATTCCTTTAGACCTCAGCCCACCGGCAACTACGACTAACTAAACACTGATCTAGCTATCTGGCTTTCATCAGTGCATCAACAGCAGCATAACTAGTATTAAAATAGTAATGAGTTTTTATTAATGCATATATTCACATTCAATCTTGAATCTAAAGTCTAAAGGTGTCAAAACTAGATTTAGGTTAGGTTAGGTTAGAACATGAATACGAGGGGTGCCCGGCCACAGGCCGGGCACTTGGGTTCAGTTCAGTCAAAAATTATATATTATTTACTATTATTTATATTTGAATGAGAATGAAAAATAGCAATTATTTTGAATAGTTTTCAGAATAAGACAGACGGGTGTGGTAGGGTAAAATCTCCAATTTAAAGTTCCCTTATTGCGTATATGTTATGTGTGTTTGCATAGTAGTTTTCTATTAAAATGGTAAGCGGTTCGTGTAACGATCTTGCGCGTCTATATTTACAAGTGTGTGGGCAGTTCGCGTATTGATTATTCGATGACGAGACCTCGTAAGAGTCCCGTATCGTTATTTTTCGTCACTACCTACCCGTACCTCCCCCCCCCCGTGCAGGGAGTGGGTAATTTGCGCGCCTGCTGCCTTCCTTGGATGTGGTAGCAGTTTCTCAGGCTCCCTCACCGGAATCGAACCCTGATTCCCCGTTACCCGCGACAAACAATGGTAGTCGCAGAAACTCATTCCGATTACGAGACCTCGTAAGAGTCCCGTATCGTTATTTTTCGTCACTACCTACCCCCTTACCTCCCCCCGTGCGGGGTACAATATTGATATGATATTAAAAAAATACCATTAATAAATAACATAATAAAAGACCACCACTTTTATAGAGACATAACGCCACATAATTATAAAAAGTATAGTGTGTGGATCTAATCAACCACCACTGGCACCAGACCCTCAATGCCCTTAAATTTTACCTCGTTAAAATATTTAAAGTGTACTCATTCCGATTGCGAGACCTCGTAAGAGTCCCGTATCGTTATTTTTCGTCACTACCTACCCGTACCTCCCCCCTGTGCGGGGTACAATATTGATATGATATTAAAAAAATAATACCATTAATAAATAACATAATAAAAGACCACCACTTTTATAGAGACATAACGCCACTGTGTGGCGCCGCCATCAGTCTCCTTAGACTCGGTACTTTGTCGTCGCCGTCGACTTCGCACCTTCGCCCCATATAGTAGTGGCGCGGCGCGACGGGCCTAATGTGTAAGTGAAAAAAAAAAAAAAAAAAAATTAAAATAATTGTTATTTTACAATATCTTTTAATATGAATAAGAGTACTTTGTATTGGTACGTTTTGTTTTTTGTTTTTTTTATTTTTTAAACGGAACTGAACCTAAGTGACCGGCCTGCGGCCGGGCACCCGTCTTTTTCATGTTCTAACCTAACCTAACCTATCCAAACCTTTTAAAACTAGTTTGGATTCCTTTAGACCTCAGCCCACCGGCAACTACGACTAACTAAACACTGATCTAGCTATCTGGCTTTCATCAGTGCATCAACAGCAGCATAACTAGTATTAAAATAGTAATGAGTTTTTATTAATGCATATATTCACATTCAATCTTGAATCTAAAGTCTAAAGGTGTCAAAACTAGATTTAGGTTAGGTTAGGTTAGAACATGAATACGAGGGGTGCCCGGCCACAGGCCGGGCACTTGGGTTCAGTTCAGTCAAAAATTATATATTATTTACTATTATTTATATTTGAATGAGAATGAAAAATAGCAATTATTTTGAATAGTTTTCAGAATGAGACAGACGGGTGTGGTAGGGTAAAATCTCCAATTTAAAGTTCCCTTATTGCGTATATGTTATGTGTGTTTGCATAGTAGTTTTCTATTAAAATGGTAAGCGGTTCGTGTAACGATCTTGCGCGTCTATATTTACAAGTGTGTGGGCAGTTCGCGTATTGATTATTCGATGACGAGACCTCGTAAGAGTCCCGTATCGTTATTTTTCGTCACTACCTACCCGTACCTCCCCCCCCGTGCAGGGAGTGGGTAATTTGCGCGCCTGCTGCCTTCCTTGGATGTGGTAGCAGTTTCTCAGGCTCCCTCACCGGAATCGAACCCTGATTCCCCGTTACCCGCGACAAACAATGGTAGTCGCAGAAACTCATTCCGATTACGAGACCTCGTAAGAGTCCCGTATCGTTATTTTTCGTCACTACCTACCCCCTTACCTCCCCCCGTGCGGGGTACAATATTGATATGATATTAAAAAAATACCATTAATAAATAACATAATAAAAGACCACCACTTTTATAGAGACATAACGCCACTGTGTGGCGCCGCCATCAGTCTCCTTAGACTCGGTACTTTGTCGTCGCCGTCGACTTCGCACCTTCGCCCCATATAGTAGTGGCGTGGCGCGACGGGCCTAATGTGTAAGTGAAAAAAAAAAAAAAAAAATTAAAATAATTGTTATTTTACAATATCTTTTAATATGAATAAGAGTACTTTGTATTGGTACGTTTTGTTTTTTGTTTTTTTTATTTTTTAAACGGAACTGAACCTAAGTGACCGGCCTGCGGCCGGGCACCCGTCTTTTTCATGTTCTAACCTAACCTAACCTATCCAAACCTTTTAAAACTAGTTTGGATTCCTTTAGACCTCAGCCCACCGGCAACTACGACTAACTAAACACTGATCTAGCTATCTGGCTTTCATCAGTGCATCAACAGCAGCATAACTAGTATTAAAATAGTAATGAGTTTTTATTAATGCATATATTCACATTCAATCTTGAATCTAAAGTCTAAAGGTGTCAAAACTAGATTTAGGTTAGGTTAGGTTAGAACATGAATACGAGGGGTGCCCGGCCACAGGCCGGGCACTTGGGTTCAGTTCAGTCAAAAATTATATATTATTTACTATTATTTATATTTGAATGAGAATGAAAAATAGCAATTATTTTGAATAGTTTTCAGAATGAGACAGACGGGTGTGGTAGGGTAAAATCTCCAATTTAAAGTTCCCTTATTGCGTATATGTTATGTGTGTTTGCATAGTAGTTTTCTATTAAAATGGTAAGCGGTTCGTGTAACGATCTTGCGCGTCTATATTTACAAGTGTGTGGGCAGTTCGCGTATTGATTATTCGATGACGAGACCTCGTAAGAGTCCCGTATCGTTATTTTTCGTCACTACCTACCCGTACCTCCCCCCCCGTGCAGGGAGTGGGTAATTTGCGCGCCTGCTGCCTTCCTTGGATGTGGTAGCAGTTTCTCAGGCTCCCTCACCGGAATCGAACCCTGATTCCCCGTTACCCGCGACAAACAATGGTAGTCGCAGAAAAACATTCCGATTACGAGACCTCGTAAGAGTCCCGTATCGTTATTTTTCGTCACTACCTACCCCCTTACCTCCCCCCGTGCGGGGTACAATATTGATATGATATTAAAAAAATACCATTAATAAATAACATAATAAAAGACCACCACTTTTATAGAGACATAACGCCACTGTGTGGCGCCGCCATCAGTCTCCTTAGACTCGGTACTTTGTCGTCGCCGTCGACTTCGCACCTTCGCCCCATATAGTAGTGGCGCGGCGCGACGGGCCTAATGTGTAAGTGAAAAAAAAAAAAAAAAAAAAATTAAAATAATTGTTATTTTACAATATCTTTTAATATGAATAAGAGTACTTTGTATTGGTACGTTTTGTTTTTTGTTTTTTTTATTTTTTAAACGGAACTGAACCTAAGTGACCGGCCTGCGGCCGGGCACCCGTCTTTTTCATGTTCTAACCTAACCTAACCTATCCAAACCTTTTAAAACTAGTTTGGATTCCTTTAGACCTCAGCCCACCGGCAACTACGACTAACTAAACACTGATCTAGCTATCTGGCTTTCATCAGTGCATCAACAGCAGCATAACTAGTATTAAAATAGTAATGAGTTTTTATTAATGCATATATTCACATTCAATCTTGAATCTAAAGTCTAAAGGTGTCAAAACTAGATTTAGGTTAGGTTAGGTTAGAACATGAATACGAGGGGTGCCCGGCCACAGGCCGGGCACTTGGGTTCAGTTCAGTCAAAAATTATATATTATTTACTATTATTTATATTTGAATGAGAATGAAAAATAGCAATTATTTTGAATAGTTTTCAGAATGAGACAGACGGGTGTGGTAGGGTAAAATCTCCAATTTAAAGTTCCCTTATTGCGTATATGTTATGTGTGTTTGCATAGTAGTTTACTATTAAAATGGTAAGCGGTTCGTGTAACGATCTTGCGCGTCTATATTTACAAGTGTGTGGGCAGTTCGCGTATTGATTATTCGATGACGAGACCTCGTAAGAGTCCCGTATCGTTATTTTTCGTCACTACCTACCCGTACCTCCCCCCCCCGTGCAGGGAGTGGGTAATTTGCGCGCCTGCTGCCTTCCTTGGATGTGGTAGCAGTTTCTCAGGCTCCCTCACCGGAATCGAACCCTGATTCCCCGTTACCCGCGACAAACAATGGTAGTCGCAGAAACTCATTCCGATTACGAGACCTCGTAAGAGTCCCGTATCGTTATTTTTCGTCACTACCTACCCCCTTACCTCCCCCCGTGCGGGGTACAATATTGATATGATATTAAAAAAATACCATTAATAAATAACATAATAAAAGACCACCACTTTTATAGAGACATAACGCCACATAATTATAAAAAGTATAGTGTGTGGATCTAATCAACCACCACTGGCACCAGACCCTCAATGCCCTTAAATTTTACCTCGTTAAAATATTTAAAGTGTACTCATTCCGATTGCGAGACCTCGTAAGAGTCCCGTATCGTTATTTTTCGTCACTACCTACCCGTACCTCCCCCCTGTGCGGGGTACAATATTGATATGATATTAAAAAAATAATACCATTAATAAATAACATAATAAAAGACCACCACTTTTATAGAGACATAACGCCACTGTGTGGCGCCGCCATCAGTCTCCTTAGACTCGGTACTTTGTCGTCGCCGTCGACTTCGCACCTTCGCCCCATATAGTAGTGGCGCGGCGCGACGGGCCTAATGTGAAAGTGAAAAAAAAAAAATAAAAAAAATAAAAATAATTGTTATTTTACAATATCTTTTAATATGAATAAGAGTACTTTGTATTGGTACGTTTTGTTTTTTGTTTTTTTTATTTTTTAAACGGAACTGAACCTAAGTGACCGGCCTGCGGCCGGGCACCCGTCTTTTTCATGTTCTAACCTAACCTAACCTATCCAAACCTTTTAAAACTAGTTTGGATTCCTTTAGACCTCAGCCCACCGGCAACTACGACTAACTAAACACTGATCTAGCTATCTGGCTTTCATCAGTGCATCAACAGCAGCATAACTAGTATTAAAATAGTAATGAGTTTTTATTAATGCATATATTCACATTCAATCTTGAATCTAAAGTCTAAAGGTGTCAAAACTAGATTTAGGTTAGGTTAGGTTAGAACATGAATACGAGGGGTGCCCGGCCACAGGCCGGGCACTTGGGTTCAGTTCAGTCAAAAATTATATATTATTTACTATTATTTATATTTGAATGAGAATGAAAAATAGCAATTATTTTGAATAGTTTTCAGAATGAGACAGACGGGTGTGGTAGGGTAAAATCTCCAATTTAAAGTTCCCTTATTGCGTATATGTTATGTGTGTTTGCATAGTAGTTTTCTATTAAAATGGTAAGCGGTTCGTGTAACGATCTTGCGCGTCTATATTTACAAGTGTGTGGGCAGTTCGCGTATTGATTATTCGATGACGAGACCTCGTAAGAGTCCCGTATCGTTATTTTTCGTCACTACCTACCCGTACCTCCCCCCCCGTGCAGGGAGTGGGTAATTTGCGCGCCTGCTGCCTTCCTTGGATGTGGTAGCAGTTTCTCAGGCTCCCTCACCGGAATCGAACCCTGATTCCCCGTTACCCGCGACAAACAATGGTAGTCGCAGAAAAACATTCCGATTACGAGACCTCGTAAGAGTCCCGTATCGTTATTTTTCGTCACTACCTACCCCCTTACCTCCCCCCGTGCGGGGTACAATATTGATATGATATTAAAAAAATACCATTAATAAATAACATAATAAAAGACCACCACTTTTATAGAGACATAACGCCACTGTGTGGCGCCGCCATCAGTCTCCTTAGACTCGGTACTTTGTCGTCGCCGTCGACTTCGCACCTTCGCCCCATATAGTAGTGGCGCGGCGCGACGGGCCTAATGTGTAAGTGAAAAAAAAAAAAAAAAAAAAATTAAAATAATTGTTATTTTACAATATCTTTTAATATGAATAAGAGTACTTTGTATTGGTACGTTTTGTTTTTTGTTTTTTTTATTTTTTAAACGGAACTGAACCTAAGTGACCGGCCTGCGGCCGGGCACCCGTCTTTTTCATGTTCTAACCTAACCTAACCTATCCAAACCTTTTAAAACTAGTTTGGATTCCTTTAGACCTCAGCCCACCGGCAACTACGACTAACTAAACACTGATCTAGCTATCTGGCTTTCATCAGTGCATCAACAGCAGCATAACTAGTATTAAAATAGTAATGAGTTTTTATTAATGCATATATTCACATTCAATCTTGAATCTAAAGTCTAAAGGTGTCAAAACTAGATTTAGGTTAGGTTAGGTTAGAACATGAATACGAGGGGTGCCCGGCCACAGGCCGGGCACTTGGGTTCAGTTCAGTCAAAAATTATATATTATTTACTATTATTTATATTTGAATGAGAATGAAAAATAGCAATTATTTTGAATAGTTTTCAGAATGAGACAGACGGGTGTGGTAGGGTAAAATCTCCAATTTAAAGTTCCCTTATTGCGTATATGTTATGTGTGTTTGCATAGTAGTTTACTATTAAAATGGTAAGCGGTTCGTGTAACGATCTTGCGCGTCTATATTTACAAGTGTGTGGGCAGTTCGCGTATTGATTATTCGATGACGAGACCTCGTAAGAGTCCCGTATCGTTATTTTTCGTCACTACCTACCCGTACCTCCCCCCCCCCGTGCAGGGAGTGGGTAATTTGCGCGCCTGCTGCCTTCCTTGGATGTGGTAGCAGTTTCTCAGGCTCCCTCACCGGAATCGAACCCTGATTCCCCGTTACCCGCGACAAACAATGGTAGTCGCAGAAACTCATTCCGATTACGAGACCTCGTAAGAGTCCCGTATCGTTATTTTTCGTCACTACCTACCCCCTTACCTCCCCCCGTGCGGGGTACAATATTGATATGATATTAAAAAAATACCATTAATAAATAACATAATAAAAGACCACCACTTTTATAGAGACATAACGCCACATAATTATAAAAAGTATAGTGTGTGGATCTAATCAACCACCACTGGCACCAGACCCTCAATGCCCTTAAATTTTACCTCGTTAAAATATTTAAAGTGTACTCATTCCGATTGCGAGACCTCGTAAGAGTCCCGTATCGTTATTTTTCGTCACTACCTACCCGTACCTCCCCCCTGTGCGGGGTACAATATTGATATGATATTAAAAAAATAATACCATTAATAAATAACATAATAAAAGACCACCACTTTTATAGAGACATAACGCCACTGTGTGGCGCCGCCATCAGTCTCCTTAGACTCGGTACTTTGTCGTCGCCGTCGACTTCGCACCTTCGCCCCATATAGTAGTGGCGCGGCGCGACGGGCCTAATGTGTAAGTGAAAAAAAAAAAAAAAAAAAATTAAAATAATTGTTATTTTACAATATCTTTTAATATGAATAAGAGTACTTTGTATTGGTACGTTTTGTTTTTTGTTTTTTTTATTTTTTAAACGGAACTGAACCTAAGTGACCGGCCTGCGGCCGGGCACCCGTCTTTTTCATGTTCTAACCTAACCTAACCTATCCAAACCTTTTAAAACTAGTTTGGATTCCTTTAGACCTCAGCCCACCGGCAACTACGACTAACTAAACACTGATCTAGCTATCTGGCTTTCATCAGTGCATCAACAGCAGCATAACTAGTATTAAAATAGTAATGAGTTTTTATTAATGCATATATTCACATTCAATCTTGAATCTAAAGTCTAAAGGTGTCAAAACTAGATTTAGGTTAGGTTAGGTTAGAACATGAATACGAGGGGTGCCCGGCCACAGGCCGGGCACTTGGGTTCAGTTCAGTCAAAAATTATATATTATTTACTATTATTTATATTTGAATGAGAATGAAAAATAGCAATTATTTTGAATAGTTTTCAGAATGAGACAGACGGGTGTGGTAGGGTAAAATCTCCAATTTAAAGTTCCCTTATTGCGTATATGTTATGTGTGTTTGCATAGTAGTTTTCTATTAAAATGGTAAGCGGTTCGTGTAACGATCTTGCGCGTCTATATTTACAAGTGTGTGGGCAGTTCGCGTATTGATTATTCGATGACGAGACCTCGTAAGAGTCCCGTATCGTTATTTTTCGTCACTACCTACCCGTACCTCCCCCCCCGTGCAGGGAGTGGGTAATTTGCGCGCCTGCTGCCTTCCTTGGATGTGGTAGCAGTTTCTCAGGCTCCCTCACCGGAATCGAACCCTGATTCCCCGTTACCCGCGACAAACAATGGTAGTCGCAGAAAAACATTCCGATTACGAGACCTCGTAAGAGTCCCGTATCGTTATTTTTCGTCACTACCTACCCCCTTACCTCCCCCCGTGCGGGGTACAATATTGATATGATATTAAAAAAATACCATTAATAAATAACATAATAAAAGACCACCACTTTTATAGAGACATAACGCCACTGTGTGGCGCCGCCATCAGTCTCCTTAGACTCGGTACTTTGTCGTCGCCGTCGACTTCGCACCTTCGCCCCATATAGTAGTGGCGCGGCGCGACGGGCCTAATGTGTAAGTGAAAAAAAAAAAAAAAAAAAAATTAAAATAATTGTTATTTTACAATATCTTTTAATATGAATAAGAGTACTTTGTATTGGTACGTTTTGTTTTTTGTTTTTTTTATTTTTTAAACGGAACTGAACCTAAGTGACCGGCCTGCGGCCGGGCACCCGTCTTTTTCATGTTCTAACCTAACCTAACCTATCCAAACCTTTTAAAACTAGTTTGGATTCCTTTAGACCTCAGCCCACCGGCAACTACGACTAACTAAACACTGATCTAGCTATCTGGCTTTCATCAGTGCATCAACAGCAGCATAACTAGTATTAAAATAGTAATGAGTTTTTATTAATGCATATATTCACATTCAATCTTGAATCTAAAGTCTAAAGGTGTCAAAACTAGATTTAGGTTAGGTTAGGTTAGAACATGAATACGAGGGGTGCCCGGCCTGTGGCCGGGCACCTGGGTTCAGTTCAGTCAAAAATTATATATTATTTACTATTATTTATATTTGAATGAGAATGAAAAATAGCAATTATTTTGAATAGTTTTCAGAATGAGACAGACGGGTGTGGTAGGGTAAAATCTCCAATTTAAAGTTCCCTTATTGCGTATATGTTATGTGTGTTTGCATAGTAGTTTTCTATTAAAATGGTAAGCGGTTCGTGTAACGATCTTGCGCGTCTATATTTACAAGTGTGTGGGCAGTTCGCGTATTGATTATTCGATGACGAGACCTCGTAAGAGTCCCGTATCGTTATTTTTCGTCACTACCTACCCGTACCTCCCCCCCCCCGTGCAGGGAGTGGGTAATTTGCGCGCCTGCTGCCTTCCTTGGATGTGGTAGCAGTTTCTCAGGCTCCCTCACCGGAATCGAACCCTGATTCCCCGTTACCCGCGACAAACAATGGTAGTCGCAGAAACTCATTCCGATTACGAGACCTCGTAAGAGTCCCGTATCGTTATTTTTCGTCACTACCTACCCCCTTACCTCCCCCCGTGCGGGGTACAATATTGATATGATATTAAAAAAATACCATTAATAAATAACATAATAAAAGACCACCACTTTTATAGAGACATAACGCCACATAATTATAAAAAGTATAGTGTGTGGATCTAATCAACCACCACTGGCACCAGACCCTCAATGCCCTTAAATTTTACCTCGTTAAAATATTTAAAGTGTACTCATTCCGATTGCGAGACCTCGTAAGAGTCCCGTATCGTTATTTTTCGTCACTACCTACCCGTACCTCCCCCCTGTGCGGGGTACAATATTGATATGATATTAAAAAAATAATACCATTAATAAATAACATAATAAAAGACCACCACTTTTATAGAGACATAACGCCACTGTGTGGCGCCGCCATCAGTCTCCTTAGACTCGGTACTTTGTCGTCGCCGTCGACTTCGCACCTTCGCCCCATATAGTAGTGGCGCGGCGCGACGGGCCTAATGTGTAAGTGAAAAAAAAAAAAAAAAAAAATTAAAATAATTGTTATTTTACAATATCTTTTAATATGAATAAGAGTACTTTGTATTGGTACGTTTTGTTTTTTGTTTTTTTTATTTTTTAAACGGAACTGAACCTAAGTGACCGGCCTGCGGCCGGGCACCCGTCTTTTTCATGTTCTAACCTAACCTAACCTATCCAAACCTTTTAAAACTAGTTTGGATTCCTTTAGACCTCAGCCCACCGGCAACTACGACTAACTAAACACTGATCTAGCTATCTGGCTTTCATCAGTGCATCAACAGCAGCATAACTAGTATTAAAATAGTAATGAGTTTTTATTAATGCATATATTCACATTCAATCTTGAATCTAAAGTCTAAAGGTGTCAAAACTAGATTTAGGTTAGGTTAGGTTAGAACATGAATACGAGGGGTGCCCGGCCACAGGCCGGGCACTTGGGTTCAGTTCAGTCAAAAATTATATATTATTTACTATTATTTATATTTGAATGAGAATGAAAAATAGCAATTATTTTGAATAGTTTTCAGAATGAGACAGACGGGTGTGGTAGGGTAAAATCTCCAATTTAAAGTTCCCTTATTGCGTATATGTTATGTGTGTTTGCATAGTAGTTTTCTATTAAAATGGTAAGCGGTTCGTGTAACGATCTTGCGCGTCTATATTTACAAGTGTGTGGGCAGTTCGCGTATTGATTATTCGATGACGAGACCTCGTAAGAGTCCCGTATCGTTATTTTTCGTCACTACCTACCCGTACCTCCCCCCCCGTGCAGGGAGTGGGTAATTTGCGCGCCTGCTGCCTTCCTTGGATGTGGTAGCAGTTTCTCAGGCTCCCTCACCGGAATCGAACCCTGATTCCCCGTTACCCGCGACAAACAATGGTAGTCGCAGAAACTCATTCCGATTACGAGACCTCGTAAGAGTCCCGTATCGTTATTTTTCGTCACTACCTACCCCCTTACCTCCCCCCGTGCGGGGTACAATATTGATATGATATTAAAAAAATACCATTAATAAATAACATAATAAAAGACCACCACTTTTATAGAGACATAACGCCACTGTGTGGCGCCGCCATCAGTCTCCTTAGACTCGGTACTTTGTCGTCGCCGTCGACTTCGCACCTTCGCCCCATATAGTAGTGGCGCGGCGCGACGGGCCTAATGTGTAAGTGAAAAAAAAAAAAAAAAAATTAAAATAATTGTTATTTTACAATATCTTTTAATATGAATAAGAGTACTTTGTATTGGTACGTTTTGTTTTTTGTTTTTTTTATTTTTTAAACGGAACTGAACCTAAGTGACCGGCCTGCGGCCGGGCACCCGTCTTTTTCATGTTCTAACCTAACCTAACCTATCCAAACCTTTTAAAACTAGTTTGGATTCCTTTAGACCTCAGCCCACCGGCAACTACGACTAACTAAACACTGATCTAGCTATCTGGCTTTCATCAGTGCATCAACAGCAGCATAACTAGTATTAAAATAGTAATGAGTTTTTATTAATGCATATATTCACATTCAATCTTGAATCTAAAGTCTAAAGGTGTCAAAACTAGATTTAGGTTAGGTTAGGTTAGAACATGAATACGAGGGGTGCCCGGCCACAGGCCGGGCACTTGGGTTCAGTTCAGTCAAAAATTATATATTATTTACTATTATTTATATTTGAATGAGAATGAAAAATAGCAATTATTTTGAATAGTTTTCAGAATGAGACAGACGGGTGTGGTAGGGTAAAATCTCCAATTTAAAGTTCCCTTATTGCGTATATGTTATGTGTGTTTGCATAGTAGTTTTCTATTAAAATGGTAAGCGGTTCGTGTAACGATCTTGCGCGTCTATATTTACAAGTGTGTGGGCAGTTCGCGTATTGATTATTCGATGACGAGACCTCGTAAGAGTCCCGTATCGTTATTTTTCGTCACTACCTACCCGTACCTCCCCCCCCGTGCAGGGAGTGGGTAATTTGCGCGCCTGCTGCCTTCCTTGGATGTGGTAGCAGTTTCTCAGGCTCCCTCACCGGAATCGAACCCTGATTCCCCGTTACCCGCGACAAACAATGGTAGTCGCAGAAACTCATTCCGATTACGAGACCTCGTAAGAGTCCCGTATCGTTATTTTTCGTCACTACCTACCCCCTTACCTCCCCCCGTGCGGGGTACAATATTGATATGATATTAAAAAAATACCATTAATAAATAACATAATAAAAGACCACCACTTTTATAGAGACATAACGCCACTGTGTGGCGCCGCCATCAGTCTCCTTAGACTCGGTACTTTGTCGTCGCCGTCGACTTCGCACCTTCGCCCCATATAGTAGTGGCGCGGCGCGACGGGCCTAATGTGTAAGTGAAAAAAAAAAAAAAAAAATTAAAATAATTGTTATTTTACAATATCTTTTAATATGAATAAGAGTACTTTGTATTGGTACGTTTTGTTTTTTGTTTTTTTTATTTTTTAAACGGAACTGAACCTAAGTGACCGGCCTGCGGCCGGGCACCCGTCTTTTTCATGTTCTAACCTAACCTAACCTATCCAAACCTTTTAAAACTAGTTTGGATTCCTTTAGACCTCAGCCCACCGGCAACTACGACTAACTAAACACTGATCTAGCTATCTGGCTTTCATCAGTGCATCAACAGCAGCATAACTAGTATTAAAATAGTAATGAGTTTTTATTAATGCATATATTCACATTCAATCTTGAATCTAAAGTCTAAAGGTGTCAAAACTAGATTTAGGTTAGGTTAGGTTAGAACATGAATACGAGGGGTGCCCGGCCACAGGCCGGGCACTTGGGTTCAGTTCAGTCAAAAATTATATATTATTTACTATTATTTATATTTGAATGAGAATGAAAAATAGCAATTATTTTGAATAGTTTTCAGAATGAGACAGACGGGTGTGGTAGGGTAAAATCTCCAATTTAAAGTTCCCTTATTGCGTATATGTTATGTGTGTTTGCATAGTAGTTTTCTATTAAAATGGTAAGCGGTTCGTGTAACGATCTTGCGCGTCTATATTTACAAGTGTGTGGGCAGTTCGCGTATTGATTATTCGATGACGAGACCTCGTAAGAGTCCCGTATCGTTATTTTTCGTCACTACCTACCCGTACCTCCCCCCCCGTGCAGGGAGTGGGTAATTTGCGCGCCTGCTGCCTTCCTTGGATGTGGTAGCAGTTTCTCAGGCTCCCTCACCGGAATCGAACCCTGATTCCCCGTTACCCGCGACAAACAATGGTAGTCGCAGAAACTCATTCCGATTACGAGACCTCGTAAGAGTCCCGTATCGTTATTTTTCGTCACTACCTACCCCCTTACCTCCCCCCGTGCGGGGTACAATATTGATATGATATTAAAAAAATACCATTAATAAATAACATAATAAAAGACCACCACTTTTATAGAGACATAACGCCACATAATTATAAAAAGTATAGTGTGTGGATCTAATCAACCACCACTGGCACCAGACCCTCAATGCCCTTAAATTTTACCTCGTTAAAATATTTAAAGTGTACTCATTCCGATTGCGAGACCTCGTAAGAGTCCCGTATCGTTATTTTTCGTCACTACCTACCCGTACCTCCCCCCTGTGCGGGGTACAATATTGATATGATATTAAAAAAATAATACCATTAATAAATAACATAATAAAAGACCACCACTTTTATAGAGACATAACGCCACTGTGTGGCGCCGCCATCAGTCTCCTTAGACTCGGTACTTGGTCGTCGCCGTCGACTTCGCACCTTCGCCCCATATAGTAGTGGCGCGGCGCGACGGGCCTAATGTGTAAGTGAAAAAAAAAAAAAAAAAATTAAAATAATTGTTATTTTACAATATCTTTTAATATGAATAAGAGTACTTTGTATTGGTACGTTTTGTTTTTTGTTTTTTTTATTTTTTAAACGGAACTGAACCTAAGTGACCGGCCTGCGGCCGGGCACCCGTCTTTTTCATGTTCTAACCTAACCTAACCTATCCAAACCTTTTAAAACTAGTTTGGATTCCTTTAGACCTCAGCCCACCGGCAACTACGACTAACTAAACACTGATCTAGCTATCTGGCTTTCATCAGTGCATCAACAGCAGCATAACTAGTATTAAAATAGTAATGAGTTTTTATTAATGCATATATTCACATTCAATCTTGAATCTAAAGTCTAAAGGTGTCAAAACTAGATTTAGGTTAGGTTAGGTTAGAACATGAATACGAGGGGTGCCCGGCCACAGGCCGGGCACTTGGGTTCAGTTCAGTCAAAAATTATATATTATTTACTATTATTTATATTTGAATGAGAATGAAAAATAGCAATTATTTTGAATAGTTTTCAGAATGAGACAGACGGGTGTGGTAGGGTAAAATCTCCAATTTAAAGTTCCCTTATTGCGTATATGTTATGTGTGTTTGCATAGTAGTTTTCTATTAAAATGGTAAGCGGTTCGTGTAACGATCTTGCGCGTCTATATTTACAAGTGTGTGGGCAGTTCGCGTATTGATTATTCGATGACGAGACCTCGTAAGAGTCCCGTATCGTTATTTTTCGTCACTACCTACCCGTACCTCCCCCCCCGTGCAGGGAGTGGGTAATTTGCGCGCCTGCTGCCTTCCTTGGATGTGGTAGCAGTTTCTCAGGCTCCCTCACCGGAATCGAACCCTGATTCCCCGTTACCCGCGACAAACAATGGTAGTCGCAGAAACTCATTCCGATTACGAGACCTCGTAAGAGTCCCGTATCGTTATTTTTCGTCACTACCTACCCCCTTACCTCCCCCCGTGCGGGGTACAATATTGATATGATATTAAAAAAATACCATTAATAAATAACATAATAAAAGACCACCACTTTTATAGAGACATAACGCCACATAATTATAAAAAGTATAGTGTGTGGATCTAATCAACCACCACTGGCACCAGACCCTCAATGCCCTTAAATTTTACCTCGTTAAAATATTTAAAGTGTACTCATTCCGATTGCGAGACCTCGTAAGAGTCCCGTATCGTTATTTTTCGTCACTACCTACCCGTACCTCCCCCCTGTGCGGGGTACAATATTGATATGATATTAAAAAAATAATACCATTAATAAATAACATAATAAAAGACCACCACTTTTATAGAGACATAACGCCACTGTGTGGCGCCGCCATCAGTCTCCTTAGACTCGGTACTTTGTCGTCGCCGTCGACTTCGCACCTTCGCCCCATATAGTAGTGGCGCGGCGCGACGGGCCTAATGTGTAAGTGAAAAAAAAAAAAAAAAATTAAAATAATTGTTATTTTACAATATCTTTTAATATGAATAAGAGTACTTTGTATTGGTACGTTTTGTTTTTTGTTTTTTTTATTTTTTAAACGGAACTGAACCTAAGTGACCGGCCTGCGGCCGGGCACCCGTCTTTTTCATGTTCTAACCTAACCTAACCTATCCAAACCTTTTAAAACTAGTTTGGATTCCTTTAGACCTCAGCCCACCGGCAACTACGACTAACTAAACACTGATCTAGCTATCTGGCTTTCATCAGTGCATCAACAGCAGCATAACTAGTATTAAAATAGTAATGAGTTTTTATTAATGCATATATTCACATTCAATCTTGAATCTAAAGTCTAAAGGTGTCAAAACTAGATTTAGGTTAGGTTAGGTTAGAACATGAATACGAGGGGTGCCCGGCCACAGGCCGGGCACTTGGGTTCAGTTCAGTCAAAAATTATATATTATTTACTATTATTTATATTTGAATGAGAATGAAAAATAGCAATTATTTTGAATAGTTTTCAGAATGAGACAGACGGGTGTGGTAGGGTAAAATCTCCAATTTAAAGTTCCCTTATTGCGTATATGTTATGTGTGTTTGCATAGTAGTTTTCTATTAAAATGGTAAGCGGTTCGTGTAACGATCTTGCGCGTCTATATTTACAAGTGTGTGGGCAGTTCGCGTATTGATTATTCGATGACGAGACCTCGTAAGAGTCCCGTATCGTTATTTTTCGTCACTACCTACCCGTACCTCCCCCCCCGTGCAGGGAGTGGGTAATTTGCGCGCCTGCTGCCTTCCTTGGATGTGGTAGCAGTTTCTCAGGCTCCCTCACCGGAATCGAACCCTGATTCCCCGTTACCCGCGACAAACAATGGTAGTCGCAGAAACTCATTCCGATTACGAGACCTCGTAAGAGTCCCGTATCGTTATTTTTCGTCACTACCTACCCCCTTACCTCCCCCCGTGCGGGGTACAATATTGATATGATATTAAAAAAATACCATTAATAAATAACATAATAAAAGACCACCACTTTTATAGAGACATAACGCCACTGTGTGGCGCCGCCATCAGTCTCCTTAGACTCGGTACTTTGTCGTCGCCGTCGACTTCGCACCTTCGCCCCATATAGTAGTGGCGCGGCGCGACGGGCCTAATGTGTAAGTGAAAAAAAAAAAAAAAAAATTAAAATAATTGTTATTTTACAATATCTTTTAATATGAATAAGAGTACTTTGTATTGGTACGTTTTGTTTTTTGTTTTTTTTATTTTTTAAACGGAACTGAACCTAAGTGACCGGCCTGCGGCCGGGCACCCGTCTTTTTCATGTTCTAACCTAACCTAACCTATCCAAACCTTTTAAAACTAGTTTGGATTCCTTTAGACCTCAGCCCACCGGCAACTACGACTAACTAAACACTGATCTAGCTATCTGGCTTTCATCAGTGCATCAACAGCAGCATAACTAGTATTAAAATAGTAATGAGTTTTTATTAATGCATATATTCACATTCAATCTTGAATCTAAAGTCTAAAGGTGTCAAAACTAGATTTAGGTTAGGTTAGGTTAGAACATGAATACGAGGGGTGCCCGGCCACAGGCCGGGCACTTGGGTTCAGTTCAGTCAAAAATTATATATTATTTACTATTATTTATATTTGAATGAGAATGAAAAATAGCAATTATTTTGAATAGTTTTCAGAATGAGACAGACGGGTGTGGTAGGGTAAAATCTCCAATTTAAAGTTCCCTTATTGCGTATATGTTATGTGTGTTTGCATAGTAGTTTACTATTAAAATGGTAAGCGGTTCGTGTAACGATCTTGCGCGTCTATATTTACAAGTGTGTGGGCAGTTCGCGTATTGATTATTCGATGACGAGACCTCGTAAGAGTCCCGTATCGTTATTTTTCGTCACTACCTACCCGTACCTCCCCCCCCGTGCAGGGAGTGGGTAATTTGCGCGCCTGCTGCCTTCCTTGGATGTGGTAGCAGTTTCTCAGGCTCCCTCACCGGAATCGAACCCTGATTCCCCGTTACCCG
This sequence comes from Pararge aegeria, assembly GCF_905163445.1. Taxonomy (NCBI): domain Eukaryota; kingdom Metazoa; phylum Arthropoda; class Insecta; order Lepidoptera; family Nymphalidae; genus Pararge; species Pararge aegeria. Next base: position 17,434,418 of record NC_053199.1, on the reverse strand, counting down.
CGACAAACAATGGTAGTCGCAGAAACTCATTCCGATTACGAGACCTCGTAAGAGTCCCGTATCGTTATTTTTCGTCACTACCTACCCTTACCTCCCCCCGTGCGGGGTACAATATTGATATGATATTAAAAAAATACCATTAATAAATAACATAATAAAAGACCACCACTTTTATAGAGACATAACGCCACATAATTATAAAAAGTATAGTGTGTGGATCTAATCAACCACCACTGGCACCAGACCCTCAATGCCCTTAAATTTTACCTCGTTAAAATATTTAAAGTGTACTCATTCCGATTGCGAGACCTCGTAAGAGTCCCGTATCGTTATTTTTCGTCACTACCTACCCGTACCTCCCCCCTGTGCGGGGTACAATATTGATATGATATTAAAAAAATAATACCATTAATAAATAACATAATAAAAGACCACCACTTTTATAGAGACATAACGCCACTGTGTGGCGCCGCCATCACTCTCCTTAGACTCGGTACTTTGTCGTCGCCGTCGACTTCGCACCTTCGCCCCATATAGTAGTGGCGCGGCGCGACGGGCCTAATGTGTAAGTGAAAAAAAAAAAAAAAAAATTAAAATAATTGTTATTTTACAATATCTTTTAATATGAATAAGAGTACTTTGTATTGGTACGTTTTGTTTTTTGTTTTTTTTATTTTTTAAACGGAACTGAACCTAAGTGACCGGCCTGCGGCCGGGCACCCGTCTTTTTCATGTTCTAACCTAACCTAACCTATCCAAACCTTTTAAAACTAGTTTGGATTCCTTTAGACCTCAGCCCACCGGCAACTACGACTAACTAAACACTGATCTAGCTATCTGGCTTTCATCAGTGCATCAACAGCAGCATAACTAGTATTAAAATAGTAATGAGTTTTTATTAATGCATATATTCACATTCAATCTTGAATCTAAAGTCTAAAGGTGTCAAAACTAGATTTAGGTTAGGTTAGGTTAGAGCATGAATACGAGGGGTGCCCGGCCACAGGCCGGGCACTTGGGTTCAGTTCAGTCAAAAATTATATATTATTTACTATTATTTATATTTGAATGAGAATGAAAAATAGCAATTATTTTGAATAGTTTTCAGAATGAGACAGACGGGTGTGGTAGGGTAAAATCTCCAATTTAAAGTTCCCTTATTGCGTATATGTTATGTGTGTTTGCATAGTAGTTTTCTATTAAAATGGTAAGCGGTTCGTGTAACGATCTTGCGCGTCTATATTTACAAGTGTGTGGGCAGTTCGCGTATTGATTATTCGATGACGAGACCTCGTAAGAGTCCCGTATCGTTATTTTTCGTCACTACCTACCCGTACCTCCCCCCCCGTGCAGGGAGTGGGTAATTTGCGCGCCTGCTGCCTTCCTTGGATGTGGTAGCAGTTTCTCAGGCTCCCTCACCGGAATCGAACCCTGATTCCCCGTTACCCGCGACAAACAATGGTAGTCGCAGAAACTCATTCCGATTACGAGACCTCGTAAGAGTCCCGTATCGTTATTTTTCGTCACTACCTACCCCCTTACCTCCCCCCGTGCGGGGTACAATATTGATATGATATTAAAAAAATACCATTAATAAATAACATAATAAAAGACCACCACTTTTATAGAGACATAACGCCACATAATTATAAAAAGTATAGTGTGTGGATCTAATCAACCACCACTGGCACCAGACCCTCAATGCCCTTAAATTTTACCTCGTTAAAATATTTAAAGTGTACTCATTCCGATTGCGAGACCTCGTAAGAGTCCCGTATCGTTATTTTTCGTCACTACCTACCCGTACCTCCCCCCTGTGCGGGGTACAATATTGATATGATATTAAAAAAATAATACCATTAATAAATAACATAATAAAAGACCACCACTTTTATAGAGACATAACGCCACTGTGTGGCGCCGCCATCAGTCTCCTTAGACTCGGTACTTTGTCGTCGCCGTCGACTTCGCACCTTCGCCCCATATAGTAGTGGCGCGGCGCGACGGGCCTAATGTGTAAGTGAAAAAAAAAAAAAAAAAAATTAAAATAATTGTTATTTTACAATATCTTTTAATATGAATAAGAGTACTTTGTATTGGTACGTTTTGTTTTTTGTTTTTTTTATTTTTTAAACGGAACTGAACCTAAGTGACCGGCCTGCGGCCGGGCACCCGTCTTTTTCATGTTCTAACCTAACCTAACCTATCCAAACCTTTTAAAACTAGTTTGGATTCCTTTAGACCTCAGCCCACCGGCAACTACGACTAACTAAACACTGATCTAGCTATCTGGCTTTCATCAGTGCATCAACAGCAGCATAACTAGTATTAAAATAGTAATGAGTTTTTATTAATGCATATATTCACATTCAATCTTGAATCTAAAGTCTAAAGGTGTCAAAACTAGATTTAGGTTAGGTTAGGTTAGAACATGAATACGAGGGGTGCCCGGCCACAGGCCGGGCACTTGGGTTCAGTTCAGTCAAAAATTATATATTATTTACTATTATTTATATTTGAATGAGAATGAAAAATAGCAATTATTTTGAATAGTTTTCAGAATGAGACAGACGGGTGTGGTAGGGTAAAATCTCCAATTTAAAGTTCCCTTATTGCGTATATGTTATGTGTGTTTGCATAGTAGTTTACTATTAAAATGGTAAGCGGTTCGTGTAACGATCTTGCGCGTCTATATTTACAAGTGTGTGGGCAGTTCGCGTATTGATTATTCGATGACGAGACCTCGTAAGAGTCCCGTATCGTTATTTTTCGTCACTACCTACCCCCTTACCTCCCCCCGTGCGGGGTACAATATTGATATGATATTAAAAAAATACCATTAATAAATAACATTATTAAAGACCACCACTTTTATAGAGACATAACGCCACATAATTATAAAAAGTATAGTGTGTGGATCTAATCAACCACCACTGGCACCAGACCCTCAATGCCCTTAAATTTTACCTCGTTAAAATATTTAAAGTGTACTCATTCCGATTGCGAGACCTCGTAAGAGTCCCGTATCGTTATTTTTCGTCACTACCTACCCGTACCTCCCCCCTGTGCGGGGTACAATATTGATATGATATTAAAAAAATAATACCATTAATAAATAACATAATAAAAGACCACCACTTTTATAGAGACATAACGCCACTGTGTGGCGCCGCCATCAGTCTCCTTAGACTCGGTACTTTGTCGTCGCCGTCGACTTCGCACCTTCGCCCCATATAGTAGTGGCGCGGCGCGACGGGCCTAATGTGTAAGTGAAAAAAAAAAAAAAAAAAATTAAAATAATTGTTATTTTACAATATCTTTTAATATGAATAAGAGTACTTTGTATTGGTACGTTTTGTTTTTTGTTTTTTTTATTTTTTAAACGGAACTGAACCTAAGTGACCGGCCTGCTGCCGGGCACCCGTCTTTTTCATGTTTTAACCTAACCTAACCTATCCAAACCTTTTAAAACTAGTTTGGATTCCTTTAGACCTCAGCCCACCGGCAACTACGACTAACTAAACACTGATCTAGCTATCTGGCTTTCATCAGTGCATCAACAGCAGCATAACTAGTATTAAAATAGTAATGAGTTTTTATTAATGCATATATTCACATTCAATCTTGAATCTAAAGTCTAAAGGTGTCAAAACTAGATTTAGGTTAGGTTAGGTTAGAACATGAATACGAGGGGTGCCCGGCCACAGGCCGGGCACTTGGGTTCAGTTCAGTCAAAAATTATATATTATTTACTATTATTTATATTTGAATGAGAATGAAAAATAGCAATTATTTTGAATAGTTTTCAGAATGAGACAGACGGGTGTGGTAGGGTAAAATCTCCAATTTAAAGTTCCCTTATTGCGTATATGTTATGTGTGTTTGCATAGTAGTTTACTATTAAAATGGTAAGCGGTTCGTGTAACGATCTTGCGCGTCTATATTTACAAGTGTGTGGGCAGTTCGCGTATTGATTATTCGATGACGAGACCTCGTAAGAGTCCCGTATCGTTATTTTTCGTCACTACCTACCCCCTTACCTCCCCCCGTGCGGGGTACAATATTGATATGATATTAAAAAAATACCATTAATAAATAACATAATAAAAGACCACCACTTTTATAGAGACATAACGCCACATAATTATAAAAAGTATAGTGTGTGGATCTAATCAACCACCACTGGCACCAGACCCTCAATGCCCTTAAATTTTACCTCGTTAAAATATTTAAAGTGTACTCATTCCGATTGCGAGACCTCGTAAGAGTCCCGTATCGTTATTTTTCGTCACTACCTCCCCGTACCTCCCCCCTGTGCGGGGTACAATATTGATATGATATTAAAAAAATAATACCATTAATAAATAACATAATAAAAGACCACCACTTTTATAGAGACATAACGCCACTGTGTGGCGCCGCCATCACTCTCCTTAGACTCGGTACTTTGTCGTCGCCGTCGACTTCGCACCTTCGCCCCATATAGTAGTGGCGCGGCGCGACGGGCCTAATGTGTAAGTGAAAAAAAAAAAAAAAAAAATTAAAATAATTGTTATTTTACAATATCTTTTAATATGAATAAGAGTACTTTGTATTGGTACGTTTTGTTTTTTGTTTTTTTTATTTTTTAAACGGAACTGAACCTAAGTGACCGGCCTGCGGCCGGGCACCCGTCTTTTTCATGTTCTAACCTAACCTAACCTATCCAAACCTTTTAAAACTAGTTTGGATTCCTTTAGACCTCAGCCCACCGGCAACTACGACTAACTAAACACTGATCTAGCTATCTGGCTTTCATCAGTGCATCAACAGCAGCATAACTAGTATTAAAATAGTAATGAGTTTTTATTAATGCATATATTCACATTCAATCTTGAATCTAAAGTCTAAAGGTGTCAAAACTAGATTTAGGTTAGGTTAGGTTAGAACATGAATACGAGGGGTGCCCGGCCACAGGCCGGGCACTTGGGTTCAGTTCAGTCAAAAATTATATATTATTTACTATTATTTATATTTGAATGAGAATGAAAAATAGCAATTATTTTGAATAGTTTTCAGAATGAGACAGACGGGTGTGGTAGGGTAAAATCTCCAATTTAAAGTTCCCTTATTGCGTATATGTTATGTGTGTTTGCATAGTAGTTTACTATTAAAATGGTAAGCGGTTCGTGTAACGATCTTGCGCGTCTATATTTACAAGTGTGTGGGCAGTTCGCGTATTGATTATTCGATGACGAGACCTCGTAAGAGTCCCGTATCGTTATTTTTCGTCACTACCTACCCGTACCTCCCCCCCCGTGCAGGGAGTGGGTAATTTGCGCGCCTGCTGCCTTCCTTGGATGTGGTAGCAGTTTCTCAGGCTCCCTCACCGGAATCGAACCCTGATTCCCCGTTACCCGCGACAAACAATGGTAGTCGCAGAAACTCATTCCGATTACGAGACCTCGTAAGAGTCCCGTATCGTTATTTTTCGTCACTACCTACCCCCTTACCTCCCCCCGTGCGGGGTACAATATTGATATGATATTAAAAAAATACCATTAATAAATAACATAATAAAAGACCACCACTTTTATAGAGACATAACGCCACATAATTATAAAAAGTATAGTGTGTGGATCTAATCAACCACCACTGGCACCAGACCCTCAATGCCCTTAAATTTTACCTCGTTAAAATATTTAAAGTGTACTCATTCCGATTGCGAGACCTCGTAAGAGTCCCGTATCGTTATTTTTCGTCACTACCTCCCCGTACCTCCCCCCTGTGCGGGGTACAATATTGATATGATATTAAAAAAATAATACCATTAATAAATAACATAATAAAAGACCACCACTTTTATAGAGACATAACGCCACTGTGTGGCGCCGCCATCACTCTCCTTAGACTCGGTACTTTGTCGTCGCCGTCGACTTCGCACCTTCGCCCCATATAGTAGTGGCGCGGCGCGACGGGCCTAATGTGTAAGTGAAAAAAAAAAAAAAAAAAATTAAAATAATTGTTATTTTACAATATCTTTTAATATGAATAAGAGTACTTTGTATTGGTACGTTTTGTTTTTTGTTTTTTTTATTTTTTAAACGGAACTGAACCTAAGTGACCGGCCTGCGGCCGGGCACCCGTCTTTTTCATGTTCTAACCTAACCTAACCTATCCAAACCTTTTAAAACTAGTTTGGATTCCTTTAGACCTCAGCCCACCGGCAACTACGACTAACTAAACACTGATCTAGCTATCTGGCTTTCATCAGTGCATCAACAGCAGCATAACTAGTATTAAAATAGTAATGAGTTTTTATTAATGCATATATTCACATTCAATCTTGAATCTAAAGTCTAAAGGTGTCAAAACTAGATTTAGGTTAGGTTAGGTTAGAACATGAATACGAGGGGTGCCCGGCCACAGGCCGGGCACTTGGGTTCAGTTCAGTCAAAAATTATATATTATTTACTATTATTTATATTTGAATGAGAATGAAAAATAGCAATTATTTTGAATAGTTTTCAGAATGAGACAGACGGGTGTGGTAGGGTAAAATCTCCAATTTAAAGTTCCCTTATTGCGTATATGTTATGTGTGTTTGCATAGTAGTTTACTATTAAAATGGTAAGCGGTTCGTGTAACGATCTTGCGCGTCTATATTTACAAGTGTGTGGGCAGTTCGCGTATTGATTATTCGATGACGAGACCTCGTAAGAGTCCCGTATCGTTATTTTTCGTCACTACCTACCCGTACCTCCCCCCCCGTGCAGGGAGTGGGTAATTTGCGCGCCTGCTGCCTTCCTTGGATGTGGTAGCAGTTTCTCAGGCTCCCTCACCGGAATCGAACCCTGATTCCCCGTTACCCGCGACAAACAATGGTAGTCGCAGAAACTCATTCCGATTACGAGACCTCGTAAGAGTCCCGTATCGTTATTTTTCGTCACTACCTACCCCCTTACCTCCCCCCGTGCGGGGTACAATATTGATATGATATTAAAAAAATACCATTAATAAATAACATAATAAAAGACCACCACTTTTATAGAGACATAACGCCACATAATTATAAAAAGTATAGTGTGTGGATCTAATCAACCACCACTGGCACCAGACCCTCAATGCCCTTAAATTTTACCTCGTTAAAATATTTAAAGTGTACTCATTCCGATTGCGAGACCTCGTAAGAGTCCCGTATCGTTATTTTTCGTCACTACCTACCCGTACCTCCCCCCTGTGCGGGGTACAATATTGATATGATATTAAAAAAATAATACCATTAATAAATAACATAATAAAAGACCACCACTTTTATAGAGACATAACGCCACTGTGTGGCGCCGCCATCAGTCTCCTTAGACTCGGTACTTTGTCGTCGCCGTCGACTTCGCACCTTCGCCCCATATAGTAGTGGCGCGGCGCGACGGGCCTAATGTGTAAGTGAAAAAAAAAAAAAAAAAAATTAAAATAATTGTTATTTTACAATATCTTTTAATATGAATAAGAGTACTTTGTATTGGTACGTTTTGTTTTTTGTTTTTTTTATTTTTTAAACGGAACTGAACCGAGGTGACCGGCCTGCGGCCGGGCACCCGTCTTTTTCATGTTCTAACCTAACCTAACCTATCCAAACCTTTTAAAACTAGTTTGGATTCCTTTAGACCTCAGCCCACCGGCAACTACGACTAACTAAACACTGATCTAGCTATCTGGCTTTCATCAGTGCATCAACAGCAGCATAACTAGTATTAAAATAGTAATGAGTTTTTATTAATGCATATATTCACATTCAATCTTGAATCTAAAGTCTAAAGGTGTCAAAACTAGATTTAGGTTAGGTTAGGTTAGAACATGAATACGAGGGGTGCCCGGCCACAGGCCGGGCACTTGGGTTCAGTTCAGTCAAAAATTATATATTATTTACTATTATTTATATTTGAATGAGAATGAAAAATAGCAATTATTTTGAATAGTTTTCAGAATGAGACAGACGGGTGTGGTAGGGTAAAATCTCCAATTTAAAGTTCCCTTATTGCGTATATGTTATGTGTGTTTGCATAGTAGTTTACTATTAAAATGGTAAGCGGTTCGTGTAACGATCTTGCGCGTCTATATTTACAAGTGTGTGGGCAGTTCGCGTATTGATTATTCGATGACGAGACCTCGTAAGAGTCCCGTATCGTTATTTTTCGTCACTACCTACCCGTACCTCCCCCCCCGTGCAGGGAGTGGGTAATTTGCGCGCCTGCTGCCTTCCTTGGATGTGGTAGCAGTTTCTCAGGCTCCCTCACCGGAATCGAACCCTGATTCCCCGTTACCCGCGACAAACAATGGTAGTCGCAGAAACTCATTCCGATTACGAGACCTCGTAAGAGTCCCGTATCGTTATTTTTCGTCACTACCTACCCCCTTACCTCCCCCCGTGCGGGGTACAATATTGATATGATATTAAAAAAATACCATTAATAAATAACATAATAAAAGACCACCACTTTTATAGAGACATAACGCCACATAATTATAAAAAGTATAGTGTGTGGATCTAATCAACCACCACTGGCACCAGACCCTCAATGCCCTTAAATTTTACCTCGTTAAAATATTTAAAGTGTACTCATTCCGATTGCGAGACCTCGTAAGAGTCCCGTATCGTTATTTTTCGTCACTACCTACCCGTACCTCCCCCCTGTGCGGGGTACAATATTGATATGATATTAAAAAAATAATACCATTAATAAATAACATAATAAAAGACCACCACTTTTATAGAGACATAACGCCACTGTGTGGCGCCGCCATCAGTCTCCTTAGACTCGGTACTTTGTCGTCGCCGTCGACTTCGCACCTTCGCCCCATATAGTAGTGGCGCGGCGCGACGGGCCTAATGTGTAAGTGAAAAAAAAAAAAAAAAAAATTAAAATAATTGTTATTTTACAATATCTTTTAATATGAATAAGAGTACTTTGTATTGGTACGTTTTGTTTTTTGTTTTTTTTATTTTTTAAACGGAACTGAACCTAAGTGACCGGCCTGCTGCCGGGCACCCGTCTTTTTCATGTTTTAACCTAACCTAACCTATCCAAACCTTTTAAAACTAGTTTGGATTCCTTTAGACCTCAGCCCACCGGCAACTACGACTAACTAAACACTGATCTAGCTATCTGGCTTTCATCAGTGCATCAACAGCAGCATAACTAGTATTAAAATAGTAATGAGTTTTTATTAATGCATATATTCACATTCAATCTTGAATCTAAAGTCTAAAGGTGTCAAAACTAGATTTAGGTTAGGTTAGGTTAGAACATGAATACGAGGGGTGCCCGGCCACAGGCCGGGCACTTGGGTTCAGTTCAGTCAAAAATTATATATTATTTACTATTATTTATATTTGAATGAGAATGAAAAATAGCAATTATTTTGAATAGTTTTCAGAATGAGACAGACGGGTGTGGTAGGGTAAAATCTCCAATTTAAAGTTCCCTTATTGCGTATATGTTATGTGTGTTTGCATAGTAGTTTACTATTAAAATGGTAAGCGGTTCGTGTAACGATCTTGCGCGTCTATATTTACAAGTGTGTGGGCAGTTCGCGTATTGATTATTCGATGACGAGACCTCGTAAGAGTCCCGTATCGTTATTTTTCGTCACTACCTACCCGTACCTCCCCCCCCGTGCAGGGAGTGGGTAATTTGCGCGCCTGCTGCCTTCCTTGGATGTGGTAGCAGTTTCTCAGGCTCCCTCACCGGAATCGAACCCTGATTCCCCGTTACCCGCGACAAACAATGGTAGTCGCAGAAACTCATTCCGATTACGAGACCTCGTAAGAGTCCCGTATCGTTATTTTTCGTCACTACCTACCCCCTTACCTCCCCCCGTGCGGGGTACAATATTGATATGATATTAAAAAAATACCATTAATAAATAACATAATAAAAGACCACCACTTTTATAGAGACATAACGCCACATAATTATAAAAAGTATAGTGTGTGGATCTAATCAACCACCACTGGCACCAGACCCTCAATGCCCTTAAATTTTACCTCGTTAAAATATTTAAAGTGTACTCATTCCGATTGCGAGACCTCGTAAGAGTCCCGTATCGTTATTTTTCGTCACTACCTACCCGTACCTCCCCCCTGTGCGGGGTACAATATTGATATGATATTAAAAAAATAATACCATTAATAAATAACATAATAAAAGACCACCACTTTTATAGAGACATAACGCCCCTGTGTGGCGCCGCCATCACTCTCCTTAGACTCGGTACTTTGTCGTCGCCGTCGACTTCGCACCTTCGCCCCATATAGTAGTGGCGCGGCGCGACGGGCCTAATGTGTAAGTGAAAAAAAAAAAAAAAAAAATTAAAATAATTGTTATTTTACAATATCTTTTAATATGAATAAGAGTACTTTGTATTGGTACGTTTTGTTTTTTGTTTTTTTTATTTTTTAAACGGAACTGAACCTAAGTGACCGGCCTGCGGCCGGGCACCCGTCTTTTTCATGTTCTAACCTAACCTAACCTATCCAAACCTTTTAAAACTAGTTTGGATTCCTTTAGACCTCAGCCCACCGGCAACTACGACTAACTAAACACTGATCTAGCTATCTGGCTTTCATCAGTGCATCAACAGCAGCATAACTAGTATTAAAATAGTAATGAGTTTTTATTAATGCATATATTCACATTAAATCTTGAATCTAAAGTCTAAAGGTGTCAAAACTAGATTTAGGTTAGGTTAGGTTAGAACATGAATACGAGGGGTGCCCGGCCACAGGCCGGGCACTTGGGTTCAGTTCAGTCAAAAATTATATATTATTTACTATTATTTATATTTGAATGAGAATGAAAAATAGCAATTATTTTGAATAGTTTTCAAAATGAGACAGACGGGTGTGGTAGGGTAAAATCTCCAATTTAAAGTTCCCTTATTGCGTATATGTTATGTGTGTTTGCATAGTAGTTTACTATAATGGTAAGCGGTTCGTGTAACGATCTTGCGCGTCTATATTTACAAGTGTGTGGGCAGTTCGTGTATTGATTATTCGATGACGAGACCTCGTAAGAGTCCCGAATCGTTATTTTTCGTCACTACCTACCCGTACCTCCCCCCCCGTGCAGGGAGTGGGTAATTTGCGCACCTGCTGCCTTCCTTGGATGCGGTAGCAGTTTCTCAGGCTCCCTCACCGGAATCGAACCCTGATTCCCCGTTACCCGCGACAAACAATGGTAGTCGCAGAAACTCATTCCGATTACGAGACCTCGTAAGAGTCCCGTATCGTTATTTTTCGTCACTACCTACCCCCCTACCTCCCCCCGTGCGGGGTACAATATTGATATGATATTAAAAAAATACCATTAATAAATAACATAATAAAAGACCACCACTTTTATAGAGACATAACGCCACATAATTATAAAAAGTATAGTGTGTGGATCTAATCAACCACCACTGGCACCAGACCCTCAATGCCCTTAAATTTTACCTCCTTAAAATATTTAAAGTGTACTCATTCCGATTGCGAGACCTCGTAAGAGTCCCGTATCATTATTTTTCGTCACTACCTACCCGTACCTCCCCCCTGTGCGGGGTACAATATTGATATGATATTAAAATAATACCATTAATAAATAACATAATAAAAGACCACCACTTTTATAGAGACATAACGCCACTGTGTGGCGCCGCCATCAGTCTCCTTAGACTCGGTACTTTGTCGTCGCCGTCGACTTCGCACCTTCGCCCCATATAGTAGTGGCGCGGCGCGACGGGCCTAATGTGTAATTAAAAAAAAAAAAAAAATTAAATTAATTGTTATTTTACAATATCTTCTAATATGAATAAGAGTACTTTGTATTGGTACGTTTTGATTTTAGTTTTTTTTTTTTTAAACGGAACTGAACCTAAGTGACCGGCCTGCGGCCGGGCACCCGTCTTATTCATGTTCTAACCTAACCTAACCTATCCAAACCTTTTAAAACTAGTTTGGATTCCTTTAGACCTCAGCCCAGCGGCAACTACGACTAACTAAACACTGATCTAGCTATCTGGCTTTCATCAGTGCATCAACAGCAGCATAACTAGTATTAAAATAGTAATGAGTTTTTATTAATGCATATATTCACATTAAATCTTGAATCTAAAGTCTAAAGGTGTCAAAACTAGATTTAGGTTAGGTTAGGTTAGAACATGAATACGAGGGGTGCCCGGCCACAGGCCGGGCACTTGGGTTCAGTTCAGTCAAAAATTATATATTATTTACTATTATTTATATTTGAATGAGAATGAAAAATAGCAATTATTTTGAATAGTTTTCAAAATGAGACAGACGGGTGTGGTAGGGTAAAATCTCCAATTTAAAGTTCCCTTATTGCGTATATGTTATGTGTGTTTGCATAGTAGTTTACTATAATGGTAAGCGGTTCGTGTAACGATCTTGCGCGTCTATATTTACAAGTGTGTGGGCAGTTCGTGTATTGATTATTCGATGACGAGACCTCGTAAGAGTCCCGTATCGTTATTTTTCGTCACTACCTACCCGTACCTCCCCCCCGTGCAGGGAGTGGGTAATTTGCGCGCCTGCTGCCTTCCTTGGATGCGGTAGCAGTTTCTCAGGCTCCCTCACCGGAATCGAACCCTGATTCCCCGTTACCCGCGACAAACAATGGTAGTCGCAGAAACTCATTCCGATTACGAGACCTCGTAAGAGTCCCGTATCGTTATTTTTCGTCACTACCTACCCCCCTACCTCCCCCCGTGCGGGGTACAATATTGATATGATATTAAAAAAATACCATTAATAAATAACATAATAAAAGACCACCACTTTTATAGAGACATAACGCCACATAATTATAAAAAGTATAGTGTGTGGATCTAATCAACCACCACTGGCACCAGACCCTCAATGCCCTTAAATTTTACCTCGTTAAAATATTTAAAGTGTACTCATTCCGATTGCGAGACCTCGTAAGAGTCCCGTATCGTTATTTTTCGTCACTACCTACCCGTACCTCCCCCCTGTGCGGGGTACAATATTGATATGATATTAAAATAATACCATTAATAAATAACATAATAAAAGACCACCACTTTTATAGAGACATAACGCCACTGTGTGGCGCCGCCATCAGTCTCCTTAGACTCGGTACTTTGTCGTCGCCGTCGACTTCGCACCTTCGCCCCATATAGTAGTGGCGCGGCGCGACGGGCCTAATGTGTAAGTGAAAAAAAAAAAAAAAAAAATTAAATTAATTGTTATTTTACAATATCTTCTAATATGAATAAGAGTACTTTGTATTGGTACGTTTTGATTTTAGTTTTTTTTTTTTTAAACGGAACTGAACCTAAGTGACCGGCCTGCGGCCGGGCACCCGTCTTATTCATGTTCTAACCTAACCTAACCTAACCTATCCAAACCTTTTAAAACTAGTTTGGATTCCTTTAGACCTCAGCCCACCGGCAACTACGACTAACTAAACACTGATCTAGCTATCTGGCTTTCATCAGTGCATCAACAGCAGCATAACTAGTATTAAAATAGTAATGAGTTTTTATTAATGCATATATTCACATTAAATCTTGAATCTAAAGTCTAAAGGTGTCAAAACTAGATTTAGGTTAGGTTAGGTTAGAACATGAATACGAGGAGTGCCCGGCCGCGGGCCGGGCACTTGGGTTCAGTTCAGTCAAAAATTATATATTATTTACTATTATTTATATTTGAATGAGAATGAAAAATAGCAATTATTTTGAATAGTTTTCAGAATGAGACAGACGGGTGTGGTAGGGTAAAATCTCCAATTTAAAGTTCCCTTATTGCGTATATGTATGTGTGTTTGCATAGTAGTTTACTATAATGGTAAGCGGTTCGTGTAACGATCTTGCGTGTCTATATTTACAAGTGTGTGGGCAGTTCGTGTATTGATTATTCGATGACGAGACCTCGTAAGAGTCCCGTATCGTTATTTTTCGTCACTACCTACCCGTACCTCCCCCCCCGTGCAGGGAGTGGGTAATTTGCGCACCTGCTGCCTTCCTTGGATGCGGTAGCAGTTTCTCAGGCTCCCTCACCGGAATCGAACCCTGATTCCCCGTTACCCGCGACAAACAATGGTAGTCGCAGAAACTCATTCCGATTACGAGACCTCGTAAGAGTCCCGTATCGTTATTTTTCGTCACTACCTACCCCCCTACCTCCCCCCGTGCGGGGTACAATATTGATATGATATTAAAAAAATACCATTAATAAATAACATAATAAAAGACCACCACTTTTATAGAGACATAACGCCACTGTGTGGCGCCGCCATCAGTCTCCTTAGACTCGGTACTTTGTCGTCGCCGTCGACTTCGCACCTTCGCCCCATATAGTAGTGGCGCGGCGCGACGGGCCTAATGTGTAAATGAAAAAAAAAAAAAAAAAAAAAAATTAATTGTTATTTTACAATATCTTCTAATATGAATAAGAGTACTTTGTATTGGTACGTTTTGATTTTAGTTTTTTTTTTTTTAAACGGAACTGAACCTAAGTGACCGGCCTGCGGCCGGGCACCCGTCTTATTCATGTTCTAACCTAACCTAACCTATCCAAACCTTTTAAAACTAGTTTGGATTCCTTTAGACCTCAGCCCACCGGCAACTACGACTAACTAAACACTGATCTAGCTATCTGGCTTTCATCAGTGCATCAACAGCAGCATAACTAGTATTAAAATAGTAATGAGTTTTTATTAATGCATATATTTACATTAAATCTTGAATCTAAAGTCTAAAGGTGTCAAAACTAGATTTAGGTTAGGTTAGGTTAGAACATGAATACGAGGGGTGCCCGGCCGCAGGCCGGGCACTTGGGTTCAGTTCAGTCAAAAATTATATATTATTTACTATTATTTATATTTGAATGAGAATGAAAAATAGCAATTATTTTGAATAGTTTTCAAAATGAGACAGACGGGTGTGGTAGGGTAAAATCTCCAATTTAAAGTTCCCTTATTGCGTATATGTTATGTGTGTTTGCATAGTAGTTTACTATAATGGTAAGCGGTTCGTGTAACGATCTTGCGCGTCTATATTTACAAGTGTGTGGGCAGTTCGTGTATTGATTATTCGATGACGAGACCTCGTAAGAGTCCCGTATCGTTATTTTTCGTCACTACCTACCCGTACCTCCCCCCCGTGCAGGGAGTGGGTAATTTGCGCGCCTGCTGCCTTCCTTGGATGCGGTAGCAGTTTCTCAGGCTCCCTCACCGGAATCGAACCCTGATTCCCCGTTACCCGCGACAAACAATGGTAGTCGCAGAAACTCATTCCGATTACGAGACCTCGTAAGAGTCCCGTATCGTTATTTTTCGTCACTACCTACCCCCCTACCTCCCCCCGTGCGGGGTACAATATTGATATGATATTAAAAAAATACCATTAATAAATAACATAATAAAAGACCACCACTTTTATAGAGACATAACGCCACATAATTATAAAAAGTATAGTGTGTGGATCTAATCAACCACCACTGGCACCAGACCCTCAATGCCCTTAAATTTTACCTCGTTAAAATATTTAAAGTGTACTCATTCCGATTGCGAGACCTCGTAAGAGTCCCGTATCGTTATTTTTCGTCACTACCTACCCGTACCTCCCCCCTGTGCGGGGTACAATATTGATATGATATTAAAATAATACCATTAATAAATAACATAATAAAAGACCACCACTTTTATAGAGACATAACGCCACTGTGTGGCGCCGCCATCAGTCTCCTTAGACTCGGTACTTTGTCGTCGCCGTCGACTTCGCACCTTCGCCCCATATAGTAGTGGCGCGGCGCGACGGGCCTAATGTGTAAGTGAAAAAAAAAAAAAAAAAAATTAAATTAATTGTTATTTTACAATATCTTCTAATATGAATAAGAGTACTTTGTATTGGTACGTTTTGATTTTAGTTTTTTTTTTTTTAAACGGAACTGAACCTAAGTGACCGGCCTGCGGCCGGGCACCCGTCTTATTCATGTTCTAACCTAACCTAACCTAACCTATCCAAACCTTTTAAAACTAGTTTGGATTCCTTTAGACCTCAGCCCACCGGCAACTACGACTAACTAAACACTGATCTAGCTATCTGGCTTTCATCAGTGCATCAACAGCAGCATAACTAGTATTAAAATAGTAATGAGTTTTTATTAATGCATATATTCACATTAAATCTTGAATCTAAAGTCTAAAGGTGTCAAAACTAGATTTAGGTTAGGTTAGGTTAGAACATGAATACGAGGAGTGCCCGGCCACGGGCCGGGCACTTGGGTTCAGTTCAGTCAAAAATTATATATTATTTACTATTATTTATATTTGAATGAGAATGAAAAATAGCAATTATTTTGAATAGTTTTCAGAATGAGACAGACGGGTGTGGTAGGGTAAAATCTCCAATTTAAAGTTCCCTTATTGCGTATATGTATGTGTGTTTGCATAGTAGTTTACTATAATGGTAAGCGGTTCGTGTAACGATCTTGCGTGTCTATATTTACAAGTGTGTGGGCAGTTCGTGTATTGATTATTCGATGACGAGACCTCGTAAGAGTCCCGTATCGTTATTTTTCGTCACTACCTACCCGTACCTCCCCCCCCGTGCAGGGAGTGGGTAATTTGCGCACCTGCTGCCTTCCTTGGATGCGGTAGCAGTTTCTCAGGCTCCCTCACCGGAATCGAACCCTGATTCCCCGTTACCCGCGACAAACAATGGTAGTCGCAGAAACTCATTCCGATTACGAGACCTCGTAAGAGTCCCGTATCGTTATTTTTCGTCACTACCTACCCCCCTACCTCCCCCCGTGCGGGGTACAATATTGATATGATATTAAAAAAATACCATTAATAAATAACATAATAAAAGACCACCACTTTTATAGAGACATAACGCCACTGTGTGGCGCCGCCATCAGTCTCCTTAGACTCGGTACTTTGTCGTCGCCGTCGACTTCGCACCTTCGCCCCATATAGTAGTGGCGCGGCGCGACGGGCCTAATGTGTAAATGAAAAAAAAAAAAAAAATAATAAATTAATTGTTATTTTACAATATCTTCTAATATGAATAAGAGTACTTTGTATTGGTACGTTTTGATTTTAGTTTTTTTTTTTTTAAACGGAACTGAACCTAAGTGACCGGCCTGCGGCCGGGCACCCGTCTTATTCATGTTCTAACCTAACCTAACCTATCCAAACCTTTTAAAACTAGTTTGGATTCCTTTAGACCTCAGCCCACCGGCAACTACGACTAACTAAACACTGATCTAGCTATCTGGCTTTCATCAGTGCATCAACAGCAGCATAACTAGTATTAAAATAGTAATGAGTTTTTATTAATGCATATATTTACATTAAATCTTGAATCTAAAGTCTAAAGGTGTCAAAACTAGATTTAGGTTAGGTTAGGTTAGAACATGAATACGAGGGGTGCCCGGCCACAGGCCGGGCACTTGGGTTCAGTTCAGTCAAAAATTATATATTATTTACTATTATTTATATTTGAATGAGAATGAAAAATAGCAATTATTTTGAATAGTTTTCAGAATGAGACAGACGGGTGTGGTAGGGTAAAATCTCCAATTTAAAGTTCCCTTATTGCGTATATGTATGTGTGTTTGCATAGTAGTTTACTATAATGGTAAGCGGTTCGTGTAACGATCTTGCGTGTCTATATTTACAAGTGTGTGGGCAGTTCGTGTATTGATTATTCGATGACGAGACCTCGTAAGAGTCCCGTATCGTTATTTTTCGTCACTACCTACCCGTACCTCCCCCCCCGTGCAGGGAGTGGGTAATTTGCGCACCTGCTGCCTTCCTTGGATGCGGTAGCAGTTTCTCAGGCTCCCTCACCGGAATCGAACCCTGATTCCCCGTTACCCGCGACAAACAATGGTAGTCGCAGAAACTCATTCCGATTACGAGACCTCGTAAGAGTCCCGTATCGTTATTTTTCGTCACTACCTACCCCCCTACCTCCCCCCGTGCGGGGTACAATATTGATATGATATTAAAAAAATACCATTAATAAATAACATAATAAAAGACCACCACTTTATTAGAGACATAACGCCACATAATTATAAAAAGTATAGTGTGTGGATCTAATCAACCACCACTGGCACCAGACCCTCAATGCCCTTAAATTTTACCTCGTTAAAATATTTAAAGTGTACTCATTCCGATTGCGAGACCTCGTAAGAGTCCCGTATCGTTATTTTTCGTCACTACCTACCCGTACCTCCCCCCTGTGCGGGGTACAATATTGATATGATATTAAAATAATACCATTAATAAATAACATAATAAAAGACCACCACTTTTATAGAGACATAACGCCACTGTGTGGCGCCGCCATCAGTCTCCTTAGACTCGGTACTTTGTCGTCGCCGTCGACTTCGCACCTTCGCCCCATATAGTAGTGGCGCGGCGCGACGGGCCTAATGTGTAAATGAAAAAAAAAAAAAAAAAAAAAAAATTAATTGTTATTTTACAATATCTTCTAATATGAATAAGAGTACTTTGTATTGGTACGTTTTGATTTTAGTTTTTTTTTTTTTAAACGGAACTGAACCTAGGTGTCCGGCCTGCGGCCGGGCACCCGTCTTATTCATGTTCTAACCTAACCTAACCTATCCAAACCTTTTAAAACTAGTTTGGATTCCTTTAGACCTAAGCCCACCGGCAACTACGACTAACTAAACACTGATCTAGCTATCTGGCTTTCATCAGTGCATCAACAGCAGCATAACTAGTATTAAAATAGTAATGAGTTTTTATTAATGCATATATTCACATTAAATCTTGAATCTAAAGTCTAAAGGTGTCAAAACTAGATTTAGGTTAGGTTAGGTTAGAACATGAATACGAGGGGTGCCCGGCCACAGGCCGGGCACTTGGGTTCAGTTCAGTCAAAAATTATATATTATTTACTATTATTTATATTTGAATGAGAATGAAAAATAGCAATTATTTTGAATAGTTTTCAGAATGAGACAGACGGGTGTGGTAGGGTAAAATCTCCAATTTAAAGTTCCCTTATTGCGTATATGTTATGTGTGTTTGCATAGTAGTTTACTATAATGGTAAGCGGTTCGTGTAACGATCTTGCGCGTCTATATTTACAAGTGTGTGGGCAGTTCGTGTATTGATTATTCGATGACGAGACCTCGTAAGAGTCCCGTATCGTTATTTTTCGTCACTACCTACCCGTACCTCCCCCCCCGTGCAGGGAGTGGGTAATTTGCGCGCCTGCTGCCTTCCTTGGATGCGGTAGCAGTTTCTCAGGCTCCCTCACCGGAATCGAACCCTGATTCCCCGTTACCCGCGACAAACAATGGTAGTCGCAGAAACTCATTCCGATTACGAGACCTCGTAAGAGTCCCGTATCGTTATTTTTCGTCACTACCTACCCCCCTACCTCCCCCCGTGCGGGGTACAATATTGATATGATATTAAAAAAATACCATTAATAAATAACATAATAAAAGACCACCACTTTTATAGAGACATAACGCCACATAATTATAAAAAGTATAGTGTGTGGATCTAATCAACCACCACTGGCACCAGACCCTCAATGCCCATAAATTTTACCTCGTTAAAATATTTAAAGTGTACTCATTCCGATTGCGAGACCTCGTAAGAGTCCCGTATCGTTATTTTTCGTCACTACCTACCCGTACCTCCCCCCTGTGCGGGGTACAATATTGATATGATATTAAAATAAAACCATTAATAAATAACATAATAAAAGACCACCACTTTTATAGAGACATAACGCCACTGTGTGGCGCCGCCATCAGTCTCCTTAGACTCGGTACTTTGTCGTCGCCGTCGACTTCGCACCTTCGCCCCATATAGTAGTGGCGCGGCGCGACGGGCCTAATGTGTAAATGAAAAAAAAAAAAAAAAAAAATAAATTAATTGTTATTTTACAATATCTTCTAATATGAATAAGAGTACTTTGTATTGGTACGTTTTGATTTTAGTTTTTTTTTTTTTAAACGGAACTGAACCTAAGTGACCGGCCTGCGGCCGGGCACCCGTCTTATTCATGTTCTAACCTAACCTAACCTATCCAAACCTTTTAAAACTAGTTTGGATTCCTTTAGACTTCAGCCCACCAGCAACTACGACTAACTAAACACTGATCTAGCTATCTGGCTTTCATCAGTGCATCAACAGCAGCATAACTAGTATTAAAATAGTAATGAGTTTTTATTAATGCATATATTCACATTAAATCTTGAATCTAAAGTCTAAAGGTGTCAAAACTAGATTTAGGTTAGGTTAGGTTAGAACATGAATACGAGGGGTGCCCGGCCACAGGCCGGGCACTTGGGTTCAGTTCAGTCAAAAATTATATATTATTTACTATTATTTATATTTGAATGAGAATGAAAAATAGCAATTATTTTGAATAGTTTTCAGAATGAGACAGACGGGTGTGGTAGGGTAAAATCTCCAATTTAAAGTTCCCTTATTGCGTATATGTTATGTGTGTTTGCATAGTAGTTTACTATAATGGTAAGCGGTTCGTGTAACGATCTTGCGCGTCTATATTTACAAGTGTGTGGGCAGTTCGTGTATTGATTATTCGATGACGAGACCTCGTAAGAGTCCCGTATCGTTATTTTTCGTCACTACCTACCCGTACCTCCCCCCCCGTGCAGGGAGTGGGTAATTTGCGCGCCTGCTGCCTTCCTTGGATGCGGTAGCAGTTTCTCAGGCTCCCTCACCGGAATCGAACCCTGATTCCCCGTTACCCGCGACAAACAATGGTAGTCGCAGAAACTCATTCCGATTACGAGACCTCGTAAGAGTCCCGTATCGTTATTTTTCGTCACTACCTACCCCCCTACCTCCCCCCGTGCGGGGTACAATATTGATATGATATTAAAATAAAACCATTAATAAATAACATAATAAAAGACCACCACTTTTATAGAGACATAACGCCACTGTGTGGCGCCGCCATCAGTCTCCTTAGACTCGGTACTTTGTCGTCGCCGTCGACTTCGCACCTTCGCCCCATATAGTAGTGGCGCGGCGCGACGGGCCTAATGTGTAAATGAAAAAAAAAAAAAAAATAAATAAATTAATTGTTATTTTACAATATCTTCTAATATGAATAAGAGTACTTTGTATTGGTACGTTTTGATTTTAGTTTTTTTTTTTTTAAACGGAACTGAACCTAAGTGACCGGCCTGCGGCCGGGCACCCGTCTTATTCATGTTCTAACCTAACCTAACCTATCCAAACCTTTTAAAACTAGTTTGGATTCCTTTAGACCTCAGCCCACCAGCAACTACGACTAACTAAACACTGATCTAGCTATCTGGCTTTCATCAGTGCATCAACAGCAGCATAACTAGTATTAAAATAGTAATGAGTTTTTATTAATGCATATATTCACATTAAATCTTGAATCTAAAGTCTAAAGGTGTCAAAACTAGATTTAGGTTAGGTTAGGTTAGAACATGAATACGAGGGGTGCCCGGCCGCAGGCCGGGCACTTGGGTTCAGTTCAGTCAAAAATTATATATTATTTACTATTATTTATATTTGAATGAGAATGAAAAATAGCAATTATTTTGAATAGTTTTCAGAATGAGACAGACGGGTGTGGTAGGGTAAAATCTCCAATTTAAAGTTCCCTTATTGCGTATATGTTATGTGTGTTTGCATAGTAGTTTACTATAATGGTAGGCGGTTCGTGTAACGATCTTGCGCGTCTATATTTACAAGTGTGTGGGCAGTTCGTGTATTGATTATTCGATGACGAGACCTCGTAAGAGTCCCGTATCGTTATTTTTCGTCACTACCTACCCGTATCTCCCCCCCCGTGCAGGGAGTTGGTAATTTGCGCGCCTGCTGCCTTCCTTGGATGCGGTAGCAGTTTCTCAGGCTCCCTCACCGGAATCGAACCCTGATTCCCCGTTACCCGCGACAAACAATGGTAGTCGCAGAAACTCATTCCGATTACGAGACCTCGTAAGAGTCCCGTATCGTTATTTTTCGTCACTACCTACCCGTACCTCCCCCCTGTGCGGGGTACAATATTGATATGATATTAAAATAAAACCATTAATAAATAACATAATAAAAGACCACCACTTTTATAGAGACATAACGCCACTGTGTGGCGCCGCCATCAGTCTCCTTAGACTCGGTACTTTGTCGTCGCCGTCGACTTCGCACCTTCGCCCCATATAGTAGTGGCGCGGCGCGACGGGCCTAATGTGTAAGTGAAAAAAAAAAAAAAAAAATTAAATTAATTGTTATTTTACAATATCTTCTAATATGAATAAGAGTACTTTGTATTGGTACGTTTTGTTTTTTGTTTTTTTTTTTTTAAACGGAACTGAACCTAAGTGACCGGCCTGCGGCCGGGCACCCGTCTTATTCATGTTCTAACCTAACCTAACCTAACCTATCCAAACCTTTTAAAACTAGTTTGGATTCCTTTAGACCTCAGCCCACCGGCAACTACGACTAACTAAACACTGATCTAGCTATCTGGCTTTCATCAGTGCATCAACAGCAGCATAACTAGTATTAAAATAGTAATGAGTTTTTATTAATGCATATATTCACATTAAATCTTGAATCTAAAGTCTAAAGGTGTCAAAACTAGATTTAGGTTAGGTTAGGTTAGAACATGAATACGAGGGGTGCCCGGCCACAGGCCGGGCACTTGGGTTCAGTTCAGTCAAAAATTATATATTATTTACTATTATTTATATTTGAATGAGAATGAAAAATAGCAATTATTTTGAATAGTTTTCAAAATGAGACAGACGGGTGTGGTAGGGTAAAATCTCCAATTTAAAGCTCCCTTATTGCGTATATGTTATGTGTGTTTGCATAGTAGTTTACTATAATGGTAAGCGGTTCGTGTAACGATCTTGCGCGTCTATATTTACAAGTGTGTGGGCAGTTCGTGTATTGATTATTCGATGACGAGACCTCGTAAGAGTCCCGTATCGTTATTTTTCGTCACTACCTACCCGTACCTCCCCCCCCGTGCAGGGAGTGGGTAATTTGCGCGCCTGCTGCCTTCCTTGGATGCGGTAGCAGTTTCTCAGGCTCCCTCACCGGAATCGAACCCTGATTCCCCGTTACCCGCGACAAACAATGGTAGTCGCAGAAACTCATTCCGATTACGAGACCTCGTAAGAGTCCCGTATCGTTATTTTTCGTCACTACCTACCCCCCTACCTCCCCCCGTGCGGGGTACAATATTGATATGATATTAAAAAAATACCATTAATAAATAACATAATAAAAGACCACCACTTTTATAGAGACATAACGCCACATAATTATAAAAAGTATAGTGTGTGGATCTAATCAACCACCACTGGCACCAGACCCTCAATGCCCTTAAATTTTACCTCGTTAAAATATTTAAAGTGTACTCATTCCGATTGCGAGACCTCGTAAGAGTCCCGTATCGTTATTTTTCGTCACTACCTACCCGTACCTCCCCCCTGTGCGGGGTACAATATTGATATGATATTAAAATAAAACCATTAATAAATAACATAATAAAAGACCACCACTTTTATAGAGACATAACGCCACTGTGTGGCGCCGCCATCAGTCTCCTTAGACTCGGTACTTTGTCGTCGCCGTCGACTTCGCACCTTCGCCCCATATAGTAGTGGCGCGGCGCGACGGGCCTAATGTGTAAGTGAAAAAAAAAAAAAAAAATTAAATTAATTGTTATTTTACAATATCTTCTAATATGAATAAGAGTACTTTGTATTGGTACGTTTTGATTTTAGTTTTTTTTTTTTTTAAACGGAACTGAACCTAAGTGACCGGCCTGCGGCCGGGCACCCGTCTTATTCATGTTCTAACCTAACCTAACCTAACCTATCCAAACCTTTTAAAACTAGTTTGGATTCCTTTAGACCTCAGCCCACCGGCAACTACGACTAACTAAACACTGATCTAGCTATCTGGCTTTCATCAGTGCATCAACAGCAGCATAACTAGTATTAAAATAGTAATGAGTTTTTATTAATGCATATATTCACATTAAATCTTGAATCTAAAGTCTAAAGGTGTCAAAACTAGATTTAGGTTAGGTTAGGTTAGAACATGAATACGAGGGGTGCCCGGCCACAGGCCGGGCACTTGGGTTCAGTTCAGTCAAAAATTATATATTATTTACTATTATTTATATTTGAATGAGAATGAAAAATAGCAATTATTTTGAATAGTTTTCAAAATGAGACAGACGGGTGTGGTAGGGTAAAATCTCCAATTTAAAGTTCCCTTATTGCGTATATGTTATGTGTGTTTGCATAGTAGTTTACTATAATGGTAAGCGGTTCGTGTAACGATCTTGCGCGTCTATATTTACAAGTGTGTGGGCAGTTCGTGTATTGATTATTCGATGACGAGACCTCGTAAGAGTCCCGTATCGTTATTTTTCGTCACTACCTACCCGTACCTCCCCCCCCCGTGCAGGGAGTGGGTAATTTGCGCGCCTGCTGCCTTCCTTGGATGCGGTAGCAGTTTCTCAGGCTCCCTCACCGGAATCGAACCCTGATTCCCCGTTACCCGCGACAAACAATGGTAGTCGCAGAAACTCATTCCGATTACGAGACCTCGTAAGAGTCCCGTATCGTTATTTTTCGTCACTACCTACCCCCCTACCTCCCCCCGTGCGGGGTACAATATTGATATGATATTAAAAAAATACCATTAATAAATAACATAATAAAAGACCACCACTTTTATAGAGACATAACGCCACATAATTATAAAAAGTATAGTGTGTGGATCTAATCAACCACCACTGGCACCAGACCCTCAATGCCCTTAAATTTTACCTCGTTAAAATATTTAAAGTGTACTCATTCCGATTGCGAGACCTCGTAAGAGTCCCGTATCGTTATTTTTCGTCACTACCTACCCGTACCTCCCCCCTGTGCGGGGTACAATATTGATATGATATTAAAATAAAACCATTAATAAATAACATAATAAAAGACCACCACTTTTATAGAGACATAACGCCACTGTGTGGCGCCGCCATCAGTCTCCTTAGACTCGGTACTTTGTCGTCGCCGTCGACTTCGCACCTTCGCCCCATATAGTAGTGGCGCGGCGCGACGGGCCTAATGTGTAAATGAAAAAAAAAAAAAAAATAATTGTTATTTTACAATATCTTCTAATATGAATAAGAGTACTTTGTATTGGTACGTTTTGATTTTAGTTTTTTTTTTTTTAAACGGAACTGAACCTAAGTGACCGGCCTGCGGCCGGGCACCCGTCTTATTCATGTTCTAACCTAACCTAACCTATCCAAACCTTTTAAAACTAGTTTGGATTCCTTTAGACCTCAGCCCACCGGCAACTACGACTAACTAAACACTGATCTAGCTATCTGGCTTTCATCAGTGCATCAACAGCAGCATAACTAGTATTAAAATAGTAATGAGTTTTTATTAATGCATATATTCACATTAAATCTTGAATCTAAAGTCTAAAGGTGTCAAAACTAGATTTAGGTTAGGTTAGGTTAGAACATGAATACGAGGGGTGCCCGGCCACGGGCCGGGCACTTGGGTTCAGTTCAGTCAAAAATTATATATTATTTACTATTATTTATATTTGAATGAGAATGAAAAATAGCAATTATTTTGAATAGTTTTCAGAATGAGACAGACGGGTGTGGTAGGGTAAAATCTCCAATTTAAAGTTCCCTTATTGCGTATATGTTATGTGTGTTTGCATAGTAGTTTACTATAATGGTAAGCGGTTCGTGTAACGATCTTGCGCGTCTATATTTACAAGTGTGTGGGCAGTTCGTGTATTGATTATTCGATGACGAGACCTCGTAAGAGTCCCGTATCGTTATTTTTCGTCACTACCTACCCGTACCTCCCCCCCCCGTGCAGGGAGTGGGTAATTTGCGCGCCTGCTGCCTTCCTTGGATGCGGTAGCAGTTTCTCAGGCTCCCTCACCGGAATCGAACCCTGATTCCCCGTTACCCGCGACAAACAATGGTAGTCGCAGAAACTCATTCCGATTACGAGACCTCGTAAGAGTCCCGTATCGTTATTTTTCGTCACTACCTACCCCCCTACCTCCCCCCGTGCGGGGTACAATATTGATATGATATTAAAAAAATACCATTAATAAATAACATAATAAAAGACCACCACTTTTATAGAGACATAACGCCACATAATTATAAAAAGTATAGTGTGTGGATCTAATCAACCACCACTGGCACCAGACCCTCAATGCCCTTAAATTTTACCTCGTTAAAATATTTAAAGTGTACTCATTCCGATTGCGAGACCTCGTAAGAGTCCCGTATCGTTATTTTTCGTCACTACCTACCCGTACCTCCCCCCTGTGCGGGGTACAATATTGATATGATATTAAAATAAAACCATTAATAAATAACATAATAAAAGACCACCACTTTTATAGAGACATAACGCCACTGTGTGGCGCCGCCATCAGTCTCCTTAGACTCGGTACTTTGTCGTCGCCGTCGACTTCGCACCTTCGCCCCATATAGTAGTGGCGCGGCGCGACGGGCCTAATGTGTAAATGAAAAAAAAAAAAAATAAAATAAATTAATTGTTATTTTACAATATCTTCTAATATGAATAAGAGTACTTTGTATTGGTACGTTTTGATTTTAGTTTTTTTTTTTTTTAAACGGAACCGAACCTAAGTGACCGGCCTGCGGCCGGGCACCCGTCTTATTCATGTTCTAACCTAACCTAACCTATCCAAACCTTTTAAAACTAGTTTGGATTCCTTTAGACCTCAGCCCACCGGCAACTACGACTAACTAAACACTGATCTAGCTATCTGGCTTTCATCAGTGCATCAACAGCAGCATAACTAGTATTAAAATAGTAATGAGTTTTTATTAATGCATATATTCACATTAAATCTTGAATCTAAAGTCTAAAGGTGTCAAAACTAGATTTAGGTTAGGTTAGGTTAGAACATGAATACGAGGGGTGCCCGGCCACAGGCCGGGCACTTGGGTTCAGTTCAGTCAAAAATTATATATTATTTACTATTATTTATATTTGAATGAGAATGAAAAATAGCAATTATTTTGAATAGTTTTCAGAATGAGACAGACGGGTGTGGTAGGGTAAAATCTCCAATTTAAAGTTCCCTTATTGCGTATATGTATGTGTGTTTGCATAGTAGTTTACTATAATGGTAAGCGGTTCGTGTAACGATCTTGCGTGTCTATATTTACAAGTGTGTGGGCAGTTCGTGTATTGATTATTCGATGACGAGACCTCGTAAGAGTCCCGTATCGTTATTTTTCGTCACTACCTACCCGTACCTCCCCCCCCGTGCAGGGAGTGGGTAATTTGCGCACCTGCTGCCTTCCTTGGATGCGGTAGCAGTTTCTCAGGCTCCCTCACCGGAATCGAACCCTGATTCCCCGTTACCCGCGACAAACAATGGTAGTCGCAGAAACTCATTCCGATTACGAGACCTCGTAAGAGTCCCGTATCGTTATTTTTCGTCACTACCTACCCCCCTACCTCCCCCCGTGCGGGGTACAATATTGATATGATATTAAAAAAATACCATTAATAAATAACATAATAAAAGACCACCACTTTTATAGAGACATAACGCCACATAATTATAAAAAGTATAGTGTGTGGATCTAATCAACCACCACTGGCACCAGACCCTCAATGCCCTTAAATTTTACCTCGTTAAAATATTTAAAGTGTACTCATTCCGATTGCGAGACCTCGTAAGAGTCCCGTATCGTTATTTTTCGTCACTACCTACCCGTACCTCCCCCCTGTGCGGGGTACAATATTGATATGATATTAAAATAATACCATTAATAAATAACATAATAAAAGACCACCACTTTAATAGAGACATAACGCCACTGTGTGGCGCCGCCATCAGTCTCCTTAGACTCGGTACTTTGTCGTCGCCGTCGACTTCGCACCTTCGCCCCATATAGTAGTGGCGCGGCGCGACGGGCCTAATGTGTAAGTGAAAAAAAAAAAAAAAAAATTAAATTAATTGTTATTTTACAATATCTTCTAATATGAATAAGAGTACTTTGTATTGGTACGTTTTGATTTTAGTTTTTTTTTTTTTTAAACGGAACTGAACCTAAGTGACCGGCCTGCGGCCGGGCACCCGTCTTATTCATGTTCTAACCTAACCTAACCTAACCTATCCAAACCTTTTAAAACTAGTTTGGATTCCTTTAGACCTCAGCCCACCGGCAACTACGACTAACTAAACACTGATCTAGCTATCTGGCTTTCATCAGTGCATCAACAGCAGCATAACTAGTATTAAAATAGTAATGAGTTTTTATTAATGCATATATTCACATTAAATCTTGAATCTAAAGTCTAAAGGTGTCAAAACTAGATTTAGGTTAGGTTAGGTTAGAACATGAATACGAGGGGTGCCCGGCCACAGGCCGGGCACTTGGGTTCAGTTCAGTCAAAAATTATATATTATTTACTATTATTTATATTTGAATGAGAATGAAAAATAGCAATTATTTTGAATAGTTTTCAGAATGAGACAGACGGGTGTGGTAGGGTAAAATCTCCAATTTAAAGTTCCCTTATTGCGTATATGTTATGTGTGTTTGCATAGTAGTTTACTATAATGGTAAGCGGTTCGTGTAACGATCTTGCGCGTCTATATTTACAAGTGTGTGGGCA
This sequence comes from Pararge aegeria, assembly GCF_905163445.1. Lineage (NCBI taxonomy): Eukaryota > Metazoa > Arthropoda > Insecta > Lepidoptera > Nymphalidae > Pararge > Pararge aegeria. The sequence goes on along the minus strand of NC_053199.1, from coordinate 17,405,692 downwards.
GTTCGTGTATTGATTATTCGATGACGAGACCTCGTAAGAGTCCCGTATCGTTATTTTTCGTCACTACCTACCCGTACCTCCCCCCCCGTGCAGGGAGTGGGTAATTTGCGCACCTGCTGCCTTCCTTGGATGCGGTAGCAGTTTCTCAGGCTCCCTCACCGGAATCGAACCCTGATTCCCCGTTACCCGCGACAAACAATGGTAGTCGCAGAAACTCATTCCGATTACGAGACCTCGTAAGAGTCCCGTATCGTTATTTTTCGTCACTACCTACCCCCCTACCTCCCCCCGTGCGGGGTACAATATTGATATGATATTAAAAAAATACCATTAATAAATAACATAATAAAAGACCACCACTTTTATAGAGACATAACGCCACATAATTATAAAAAGTATAGTGTGTGGATCTAATCAACCACCACTGGCACCAGACCCTCAATGCCCTTAAATTTTACCTCGTTAAAATATTTAAAGTGTACTCATTCCGATTGCGAGACCTCGTAAGAGTCCCGTATCGTTATTTTTCGTCACTACCTACCCGTACCTCCCCCCTGTGCGGGGTACAATATTGATATGATATTAAAATAATACCATTAATAAATAACATAATAAAAGACCACCACTTTTATAGAGACATAACGCCACTGTGTGGCGCCGCCATCAGTCTCCTTAGACTCGGTACTTTGTCGTCGCCGTCGACTTCGCACCTTCGCCCCATATAGTAGTGGCGCGGCGCGACGGGCCTAATGTGTAAGTGAAAAAAAAAAAAAAAAAATTAAATTAATTGTTATTTTACAATATCTTCTAATATGAATAAGAGTACTTTGTATTGGTACGTTTTGATTTTAGTTTTTTTTTTTTTAAACGGAACTGAACCTAAGTGACCGGCCTGCGGCCGGGCACCCGTCTTATTCATGTTCTAACCTAACCTAACCTATCCAAACCTTTTAAAACTAGTTTGGATTCCTTTAGACCTCAGCCCACCGGCAACTACGACTAACTAAACACTGATCTAGCTATCTGGCTTTCATCAGTGCATCAACAGCAGCATAACTAGTATTAAAATAGTAATGAGTTTTTATTAATGCATATATTCACATTAAATCTTGAATCTAAAGTCTAAAGGTGTCAAAACTAGATTTAGGTTAGGTTAGGTTAGAACATGAATACGAGGGGTGCCCGGCCACAGGCCGGGCACTTGGGTTCAGTTCAGTCAAAAATTATATATTATTTACTATTATTTATATTTGAATGAGAATGAAAAATAGCAATTATTTTGAATAGTTTTCAGAATGAGACAGACGGGTGTGGTAGGGTAAAATCTCCAATTTAAAGTTCCCTTATTGCGTATATGTTATGTGTGTTTGCATAGTAGTTTACTATAATGGTAAGCGGTTCGTGTAACGATCTTGCGCGTCTATATTTACAAGTGTGTGGGCAGTTCGTGTATTGATTATTCGATGACGAGACCTCGTAAGAGTCCCGTATCGTTATTTTTCGTCACTACCTACCCGTACCTCCCCCCCCGTGCAGGGAGTGGGTAATTTGCGCGCCTGCTGCCTTCCTTGGATGCGGTAGCAGTTTCTCAGGCTCCCTCACCGGAATCGAACCCTGATTCCCCGTTACCCGCGACAAACAATGGTAGTCGCAGAAACTCATTCCGATTACGAGACCTCGTAAGAGTCCCGTATCGTTATTTTTCGTCACTACCTACCCCCCTACCTCCCCCCGTGCGGGGTACAATATTGATATGATATTAAAAAAATACCATTAATAAATAACATAATAAAAGACCACCACTTTTATAGAGACATAACGCCACATAATTATAAAAAGTATAGTGTGTGGATCTAATCAACCACCACTGGCACCAGACCCTCAATGCCCTTAAATTTTACCTCGTTAAAATATTTAAAGTGTACTCATTCCGATTGCGAGACCTCGTAAGAGTCCCGTATCGTTATTTTTCGTCACTACCTACCCGTACCTCCCCCCTGTGCGGGGTACAATATTGATATGATATTAAAATAATACCATTAATAAATAACATAATAAAAGACCACCACTTTTATAGAGACATAACGCCACTGTGTGGCGCCGCCATCAGTCTCCTTAGACTCGGTACTTTGTCGTCGCCGTCGACTTCGCACCTTCGCCCCATATAGTAGTGGCGCGGCGCGACGGGCCTAATGTGTAAGTGAAAAAAAAAAAAAAAAATTAAATTAATTGTTATTTTACAATATCTTCTAATATGAATAAGAGTACTTTGTATTGGTACGTTTTGATTTTAGTTTTTTTTTTTTTTAAACGGAACTGAACCTAAGTGACCGGCCTGCGGCCGGGCACCCGTCTTATTCATGTTCTAACCTAACCTAACCTAACCTATCCAAACCTTTTAAAACTAGTTTGGATTCCTTTAGACCTCAGCCCACCGGCAACTACGACTAACTAAACACTGATCTAGCTATCTGGCTTTCATCAGTGCATCAACAGCAGCATAACTAGTATTAAAATAGTAATGAGTTTTTATTAATGCATATATTCACATTAAATCTTGAATCTAAAGTCTAAAGGTGTCAAAACTAGATTTAGGTTAGGTTAGGTTAGAACATGAATACGAGGGGTGCCCGGCCACAGGCCGGGCACTTGGGTTCAGTTCAGTCAAAAATTATATATTATTTACTATTATTTATATTTGAATGAGAATGAAAAATAGCAATTATTTTGAATAGTTTTCAGAATGAGACAGACGGGTGTGGTAGGGTAAAATCTCCAATTTAAAGTTCCCTTATTGCGTATATGTTATGTGTGTTTGCATAGTAGTTTACTATAATGGTAAGCGGTTCGTGTAACGATCTTGCGCGTCTATATTTACAAGTGTGTGGGCAGTTCGTGTATTGATTATTCGATGACGAGACCTCGTAAGAGTCCCGTATCGTTATTTTTCGTCACTACCTACCCGTACCTCCCCCCCCGTGCAGGGAGTGGGTAATTTGCGCACCTGCTGCCTTCCTTGGATGCGGTAGCAGTTTCTCAGGCTCCCTCACCGGAATCGAACCCTGATTCCCCGTTACCCGCGACAAACAATGGTAGTCGCAGAAACTCATTCCGATTACGAGACCTCGTAAGAGTCCCGTATCGTTATTTTTCGTCACTACCTACCCCCCTACCTCCCCCCGTGCGGGGTACAATATTGATATGATATTAAAAAAATACCATTAATAAATAACATAATAAAAGACCACCACTTTTATAGAGACATAACGCCACATAATTATAAAAAGTATAGTGTGTGGATCTAATCAACCACCACTGGCACCAGACCCTCAATGCCCTTAAATTTTACCTCGTTAAAATATTTAAAGTGTACTCATTCCGATTGCGAGACCTCGTAAGAGTCCCGTATCGTTATTTTTCGTCACTACCTACCCGTACCTCCCCCCTGTGCGGGGTACAATATTGATATGATATTAAAATAATACCATTAATAAATAACATAATAAAAGACCACCACTTTTATAGAGACATAACGCCACTGTGTGGCGCCGCCATCAGTCTCCTTAGACTCGGTACTTTGTCGTCGCCGTCGACTTCGCACCTTCGCCCCATATAGTAGTGGCGCGGCGCGACGGGCCTAATGTGTAAGTGAAAAAAAAAAAAAAAAAATTAAATTAATTGTTATTTTACAATATCTTCTAATATGAATAAGAGTACTTTGTATTGGTACGTTTTGATTTTAGTTTTTTTTTTTTTAAACGGAACTGAACCTAAGTGACCGGCCTGCGGCCGGGCACCCGTCTTATTCATGTTCTAACCTAACCTAACCTATCCAAACCTTTTAAAACTAGTTTGGATTCCTTTAGACCTCAGCCCACCGGCAACTACGACTAACTAAACACTGATCTAGCTATCTGGCTTTCATCAGTGCATCAACAGCAGCATAACTAGTATTAAAATAGTAATGAGTTTTTATTAATGCATATATTCACATTAAATCTTGAATCTAAAGTCTAAAGGTGTCAAAACTAGATTTAGGTTAGGTTAGGTTAGAACATGAATACGAGGGGTGCCCGGCCACAGGCCGGGCACTTGGGTTCAGTTCAGTCAAAAATTATATATTATTTACTATTATTTATATTTGAATGAGAATGAAAAATAGCAATTATTTTGAATAGTTTTCAGAATGAGACAGACGGGTGTGGTAGGGTAAAATCTCCAATTTAAAGTTCCCTTATTGCGTATATGTATGTGTGTTTGCATAGTAGTTTACTATAATGGTAAGCGGTTCGTGTAACGATCTTGCGTGTCTATATTTAAAAGTGTGTGGGCAGTTCGTGTATTGGTTATTTTTCGTCACTACCTACCCGTACCTCCCCCCCCGTGCAGGGAGTGGGTAATTTTCGCGCCTGCTGCCTTCCTTGGATGCGGTAGCAGTTTCTCAGGCTCCCTCACCGGAATCGAACCCTGATTCCCCGTTACCCGCGACAAACAATGGTAGTCGCAGAAACTCATTCCGATTACGAGACCTCGTAAGAGTCCCGTATCGTTATTTTTCGTCACTACCTACCCCCCTACCTCCCCCCGTGCGGGGTACAATATTGATATGATATTAAAAAAATACCATTAATAAATAACATAATAAAAGACCACCACTTTTATAGAGACATAACGCCACATAATTATAAAAAGTATAGTGTGTGGATCTAATCAACCACCACTGGCACCAGACCCTCAATGCCCTTAAATTTTACCTCGTTAAAATATTTAAAGTGTACTCATTCCGATTGCGAGACCTCGTAAGAGTCCCGTATCATTATTTTTCGTCACTACCTACCCGTACCTCCCCCCTGTGCGGGGTACAATATTGATATGATATTAAAATAATACCATTAATAAATAACATAATAAAAGACCACCACTTTTATAGAGACATAACGCCACTGTGTGGCGCCGCCATCAGTCTCCTTAGGCTCGGTACTTTGTCGTCGCCGTCGACTTCGCACCTTCGCCCCATATAGTAGTGGCGCGGCGCGACGGGCCTAATGTGTAATTAAAAAAAAAAAAAAAATTAAATTAATTGTTATTTTACAATATCTTCTAATATGAATAAGAGTACTTTGTATTGGTACGTTTTGATTTTAGTTTTTTTTTTTTTTAAACGGAACTGAACCTAAGTGACCGGCCTGCGGCCGGGCACCCGTCTTATTCATGTTCTAACCTAACCTAACCTAACCTATCCAAACCTTTTAAAACTAGTTTGGATTCCTTTAGACCTCAGCCCACCGGCAACTACGACTAACTAAACACTGATCTAGCTATCTGGCTTTCATCAGTGCATCAACAGCAGCATAACTAGTATTAAAATAGTAATGAGTTTTTATTAATGCATATATTCACATTAAATCTTGAATCTAAAGTCTAAAGGTGTCAAAACTAGATTTAGGTTAGGTTAGGTTAGAACATGAATACGAGGGGTGCCCGGCCACAGGCCGGGCACTTGGGTTCAGTTCAGTCAAAAATTATATATTATTTACTATTATTTATATTTGAATGAGAATGAAAAATAGCAATTATTTTGAATAGTTTTCAAAATGAGACAGACGGGTGTGGTAGGGTAAAATCTCCAATTTAAAGTTCCCTTATTGCGTATATGTATGTGTGTTTGCATAGTAGTTTACTATAATGGTAAGCGGTTCGTGTAACGATCTTGCGTGTCTATATTTACAAGTGTGTGGGCAGTTCGTGTATTGATTATTCGATGACGAGACCTCGTAAGAGTCCCGTATCGTTATTTTTCGTCACTACCTACCCGTACCTCCCCCCCCGTGCAGGGAGTGGGTAATTTGCGCACCTGCTGCCTTCCTTGGATGCGGTAGCAGTTTCTCAGGCTCCCTCACCGGAATCGAACCCTGATTCCCCGTTACCCGCGACAAACAATGGTAGTCGCAGAAACTCATTCCGATTACGAGACCTCGTAAGAGTCCCGTATCGTTATTTTTCGTCACTACCTACCCCCCTACCTCCCCCCGTGCGGGGTACAATATTGATATGATATTAAAAAAATACCATTAATAAATAACATAATAAAAGACCACCACTTTTATAGAGACATAACGCCACATAATTATAAAAAGTATAGTGTGTGGATCTAATCAACCACCACTGGCACCAGACCCTCAATGCCCTTAAATTTTACCTCGTTAAAATATTTAAAGTGTACTCATTCCGATTGCGAGACCTCGTAAGAGTCCCGTATCGTTATTTTTCGTCACTACCTACCCGTACCTCCCCCCTGTGCGGGGTACAATATTGATATGATATTAAAATAATACCATTAATAAATAACATAATAAAAGACCACCACTTTTATAGAGACATAACGCCACTGTGTGGCGCCGCCATCAGTCTCCTTAGACTCGGTACTTTGTCGTCGCCGTCGACTTCGCACCTTCGCCCCATATAGTAGTGGCGCGGCGCGACGGGCCTAATGTGTAAGTGAAAAAAAAAAAAAAAAAATTAAATTAATTGTTATTTTACAATATCTTCTAATATGAATAAGAGTACTTTGTATTGGTACGTTTTGATTTTAGTTTTTTTTTTTTAAACGGAACTGAACCTAAGTGACCGGCCTGCGGCCGGGCACCCGTCTTATTCATGTTCTAACCTAACCTAACCTAACCTATCCAAACCTTTTAAAACTAGTTTGGATTCCTTTAGACCTCAGCCCACCGGCAACTACGACTAACTAAACACTGATCTAGCTATCTGGCTTTCATCAGTGCATCAACAGCAGCATAACTAGTATTAAAATAGTAATGAGTTTTTATTAATGCATATATTCACATTAAATCTTGAATCTAAAGTCTAAAGGTGTCAAAACTAGATTTAGGTTAGGTTAGGTTAGAACATGAATACGAGGGGTGCCCGGCCACAGGCCGGGCACTTGGGTTCAGTTCAGTCAAAAATTATATATTATTTACTATTATTTATATTTGAATGAGAATGAAAAATAGCAATTATTTTGAATAGTTTTCAAAATGAGACAGACGGGTGTGGTAGGGTAAAATCTCCAATTTAAAGTTCCCTTATTGCGTATATGTATGTGTGTTTGCATAGTAGTTTACTATAATGGTAAGCGGTTCGTGTAACGATCTTGCGTGTCTATATTTACAAGTGTGTGGGCAGTTCGTGTATTGATTATTCGATGACGAGACCTCGTAAGAGTCCCGTATCGTTATTTTTCGTCACTACCTACCCGTACCTCCCCCCCCGTGCAGGGAGTGGGTAATTTGCGCACCTGCTGCCTTCCTTGGATGCGGTAGCAGTTTCTCAGGCTCCCTCACCGGAATCGAACCCTGATTCCCCGTTACCCGCGACAAACAATGGTAGTCGCAGAAACTCATTCCGATTACGAGACCTCGTAAGAGTCCCGTATCGTTATTTTTCGTCACTACCTACCCCCCTACCTCCCCCCGTGCGGGGTACAATATTGATATGATATTAAAAAAATACCATTAATAAATAACATAATAAAAGACCACCACTTTTTTAGAGACATAACGCCACATAATTATAAAAAGTATAGTGTGTGGATCTAATCAACCACCACTGGCACCAGACCCTCAATGCCCTTAAATTTTACCTCGTTAAAATATTTAAAGTGTACTCATTCCCATTGCGAGACCTCGTAAGAGTCCCGTATCGTTATTTTTCGTCACTACCTACCCGTACCTCCCCCCTGTGCGGGGTACAATATTGATATGATATTAAAATAAAACCATTAATAAATAACATAATAAAAGACCACCACTTTTATAGAGACATAACGCCACTGTGTGGCGCCGCCATCAGTCTCCTTAGACTCGGTACTTTGTCGTCGCCGTCGACTTCGCACCTTCGCCCCATATAGTAGTGGCGCGGCGCGACGGGCCTAATGTGTAAGTGAAAAAAAAAAAAAAAAAATTAAATTAATTGTTATTTTACAATATCTTCTAATATGAATAAGAGTACTTTGTATTGGTACGTTTTGTTTTTTGTTTTTTTTTTTTTAAACGGAACTGAACCTAAGTGACCGGCCTGCGGCCGGGCACCCGTCTTATTCATGTTCTAACCTAACCTAACCTATCCAAACCTTTTAAAACTAGTTTGGATTCCTTTAGACCTCAGCCCACCGGCAACTACGACTAACTAAACACTGATCTAGCTATCTGGCTTTCATCAGTGCATCAACAGCAGCATAACTAGTATTAAAATAGTAATGAGTTTTTATTAATGCATATATTCACATTAAATCTTGAATCTAAAGTCTAAAGGTGTCAAAACTAGATTTAGGTTAGGTTAGGTTAGAACATGAATACGAGGGGTGCCCGGCCACAGGCCGGGCACTTGGGTTCAGTTCAGTCAAAAATTATATATTATTTACTATTATTTATATTTGAATGAGAATGAAAAATAGCAATTATTTTGAATAGTTTTCAAAATGAGACAGACGGGTGTGGTAGGGTAAAATCTCCAATTTAAAGTTCCCTTATTGCGTATATGTTATGTGTGTTTGCATAGTAGTTTACTATAATGGTAAGCGGTTCGTGTAACGATCTTGCGCGTCTATATTTACAAGTGTGTGGGCAGTTCGTGTATTGATTATTCGATGACGAGACCTCGTAAGAGTCCCGAATCGTTATTTTTCGTCACTACCTACCCGTACCTCCCCCCCCGTGCAGGGAGTGGGTAATTTGCGCACCTGCTGCCTTCCTTGGATGCGGTAGCAGTTTCTCAGGCTCCCTCACCGGAATCGAACCCTGATTCCCCGTTACCCGCGACAAACAATGGTAGTCGCAGAAACTCATTCCGATTACGAGACCTCGTAAGAGTCCCGTATCGTTATTTTTCGTCACTACCTACCCCCCTACCTCCCCCCGTGCGGGGTACAATATTGATATGATATTAAAAAAATACCATTAATAAATAACATAATAAAAGACCACCACTTTTATAGAGACATAACGCCACATAATTATAAAAAGTATAGTGTGTGGATCTAATCAACCACCACTGGCACCAGACCCTCAATGCCCTTAAATTTTACCTCCTTAAAATATTTAAAGTGTACTCATTCCGATTGCGAGACCTCGTAAGAGTCCCGTATCATTATTTTTCGTCACTACCTACCCGTACCTCCCCCCTGTGCGGGGTACAATATTGATATGATATTAAAATAATACCATTAATAAATAACATAATAAAAGACCACCACTTTTATAGAGACATAACGCCACTGTGTGGCGCCGCCATCAGTCTCCTTAGACTCGGTACTTTGTCGTCGCCGTCGACTTCGCACCTTCGCCCCATATAGTAGTGGCGCGGCGCGACGGGCCTAATGTGTAATTAAAAAAAAAAAAAAAATTAAATTAATTGTTATTTTACAATATCTTCTAATATGAATAAGAGTACTTTGTATTGGTACGTTTTGATTTTAGTTTTTTTTTTTTTAAACGGAACTGAACCTAAGTGACCGGCCTGCGGCCGGGCACCCGTCTTATTCATGTTCTAACCTAACCTAACCTATCCAAACCTTTTAAAACTAGTTTGGATTCCTTTAGACTTCAGCCCACCAGCAACTACGACTAACTAAACACTGATCTAGCTATCTGGCTTTCATCAGTGCATCAACAGCAGCATAACTAGTATTAAAATAGTAATGAGTTTTTATTAATGCATATATTTACATTAAATCTTTAATCTAAAGTCTAAAGGTGTCAAAACTAGATTTAGGTTAGGTTAGGTTAGAACATGAATACGAGGGGTGCCCGGCCACAGGCCGGGCACTTGGGTTCAGTTCAGTCAAAAATTATATATTATTTACTATTATTTATATTTGAATGAGAATGAAAAATAGCAATTATTTTGAATAGTTTTCAGAATGAGACAGACGGGTGTGGTAGGGTAAAATCTCCAATTTAAAGTTCCCTTATTGCGTATATGTATGTGTGTTTGCATAGTAGTTTACTATAATGGTAAGCGGTTCGTGTAACGATCTTGCGTGTCTATATTTACAAGTGTGTGGGCAGTTCGTGTATTGATTATTCGATGACGAGACCTCGTAAGAGTCCCGTATCGTTATTTTTCGTCACTACCTACCCGTACCTCCCCCCCCGTGCAGGGAGTGGGTAATTTGCGCACCTGCTGCCTTCCTTGGATGCGGTAGCAGTTTCTCAGGCTCCCTCACCGGAATCGAACCCTGATTCCCCGTTACCCGCGACAAACAATGGTAGTCGCAGAAACTCATTCCGATTACGAGACCTCGTAAGAGTCCCGTATCGTTATTTTTCGTCACTACCTACCCCCCTACCTCCCCCCGTGCGGGGTACAATATTGATATGATATTAAAAAAATACCATTAATAAATAACATAATAAAAGACCACCACTTTTTTAGAGACATAACGCCACATAATTATAAAAAGTATAGTGTGTGGATCTAATCAACCACCACTGGCACCAGACCCTCAATGCCCTTAAATTTTACCTCGTTAAAATATTTAAAGTGTACTCATTCCCATTGCGAGACCTCGTAAGAGTCCCGTATCGTTATTTTTCGTCACTACCTACCCGTACCTCCCCCCTGTGCGGGGTACAATATTGATATGATATTAAAATAAAACCATTAATAAATAACATAATAAAAGACCACCACTTTTATAGAGACATAACGCCACTGTGTGGCGCCGCCATCAGTCTCCTTAGACTCGGTACTTTGTCGTCGCCGTCGACTTCGCACCTTCGCCCCATATAGTAGTGGCGCGGCGCGACGGGCCTAATGTGTAAATGAAAAAAAAAAAAAAAAAAATAAATTAATTGTTATTTTACAATATCTTCTAATATGAATAAGAGTACTTTGTATTGGTACGTTTTGATTTTAGTTTTTTTTTTTTTAAACGGAACTGAACCTAAGTGACCGGCCTGCGGCCGGGCACCCGTCTTATTCATGTTCTAACCTAACCTAACCTATCCAAACCTTTTAAAACTAGTTTGGATTCCTTTAGACCTCAGCCCACCGGCAACTACGACTAACTAAACACTGATCTAGCTATCTGGCTTTCATCAGTGCATCAACAGCAGCATAACTAGTATTAAAATAGTAATGAGTTTTTATTAATGCATATATTCACATTAAATCTTGAATCTAAAGTCTAAAGGTGTCAAAACTAGATTTAGGTTAGGTTAGGTTAGAACATGAATACGAGGGGTGCCCGGCCACAGGCCGGGCACTTGGGTTCAGTTCAGTCAAAAATTATATATTATTTACTATTATTTATATTTGAATGAGAATGAAAAATAGCAATTATTTTGAATAGTTTTCAGAATGAGACAGACGGGTGTGGTAGGGTAAAATCTCCAATTTAAAGTTCCCTTATTGCGTATATGTTATGTGTGTTTGCATAGTAGTTTACTATAATGGTAAGCGGTTCGTGTAACGATCTTGCGCGTCTATATTTACAAGTGTGTGGGCAGTTCGTGTATTGATTATTCGATGACGAGACCTCGTAAGAGTCCCGTATCGTTATTTTTCGTCACTACCTACCCGTACCTCCCCCCCCGTGCAGGGAGTGGGTAATTTGCGCGCCTGCTGCCTTCCTTGGATGCGGTAGCAGTTTCTCAGGCTCCCTCACCGGAATCGAACCCTGATTCCCCGTTACCCGCGACAAACAATGGTAGTCGCAGAAACTCATTCCGATTACGAGACCTCGTAAGAGTCCCGTATCGTTATTTTTCGTCACTACCTACCCCCCTACCTCCCCCCGTGCGGGGTACAATATTGATATGATATTAAAAAAATACCATTAATAAATAACATAATAAAAGACCACCACTTTTATAGAGACATAACGCCACATAATTATAAAAAGTATAGTGTGTGGATCTAATCAACCACCACTGGCACCAGACCCTCAATGCCCATAAATTTTACCTCGTTAAAATATTTAAAGTGTACTCATTCCGATTGCGAGACCTCGTAAGAGTCCCGTATCGTTATTTTTCGTCACTACCTACCCGTACCTCCCCCCTGTGCGGGGTACAATATTGATATGATATTAAAATAAAACCATTAATAAATAACATAATAAAAGACCACCACTTTTATAGAGACATAACGCCACTGTGTGGCGCCGCCATCAGTCTCCTTAGACTCGGTACTTTGTCGTCGCCGTCGACTTCGCACCTTCGCCCCATATAGTAGTGGCGCGGCGCGACGGGCCTAATGTGTAATTAAAAAAAAAAAAAAAATTAAATTAATTGTTATTTTACAATATCTTCTAATATGAATAAGAGTACTTTGTATTGGTACGTTTTGATTTTAGTTTTTTTTTTTTTAAACGGAACTGAACCTAAGTGACCGGCCTGCGGCCGGGCACCCGTCTTATTCATGTTCTAACCTAACCTAACCTAACCTATCCAAACCTTTTAAAACTAGTTTGGATTCCTTTAGACCTCAGCCCAGCGGCAACTACGACTAACTAAACACTGATCTAGCTATCTGGCTTTCATCAGTGCATCAACAGTAGCATAACTAGTATTAAAATAGTAATGAGTTTTTATTAATGCATATATTCACATTAAATCTTGAATCTAAAGTCTAAAGGTGTCAAAACTAGATTTAGGTTAGGTTAGGTTAGAACATGAATACGAGGGGTGCCCGGCCACAGGCCGGGCACTTGGGTTCAGTTCAGTCAAAAATTATATATTATTTACTATTATTTATATTTGAATGAGAATGAAAAATAGCAATTATTTTGAATAGTTTTCAAAATGAGACAGACGGGTGTGGTAGGGTAAAATCTCCAATTTAAAGTTCCCTTATTGCGTATATGTATGTGTGTTTGCATAGTAGTTTACTATAATGGTAAGCGGTTCGTGTAACGATCTTGCGTGTCTATATTTACAAGTGTGTGGGCAGTTCGTGTATTGATTATTCGATGACGAGACCTCGTAAGAGTCCCGTATCGTTATTTTTCGTCACTACCTACCCGTACCTCCCCCCCCGTGCAGGGAGTGGGTAATTTGCGCACCTGCTGCCTTCCTTGGATGCGGTAGCAGTTTCTCAGGCTCCCTCACCGGAATCGAACCCTGATTCCCCGTTACCCGCGACAAACAATGGTAGTCGCAGAAACTCATTCCGATTACGAGACCTCGTAAGAGTCCCGTATCGTTATTTTTCGTCACTACCTACCCCCCTACCTCCCCCCGTGCGGGGTACAATATTGATATGATATTAAAAAAATACCATTAATAAATAACATAATAAAAGACCACCACTTTTTTAGAGACATAACGCCACATAATTATAAAAAGTATAGTGTGTGGATCTAATCAACCACCACTGGCACCAGACCCTCAATGCCCTTAAATTTTACCTCGTTAAAATATTTAAAGTGTACTCATTCCCATTGCGAGACCTCGTAAGAGTCCCGTATCGTTATTTTTCGTCACTACCTACCCGTACCTCCCCCCTGTGCGGGGTACAATATTGATATGATATTAAAATAAAACCATTAATAAATAACATAATAAAAGACCACCACTTTTATAGAGACATAACGCCACTGTGTGGCGCCGCCATCAGTCTCCTTAGACTCGGTACTTTGTCGTCGCCGTCGACTTCGCACCTTCGCCCCATATAGTAGTGGCGCGGCGCGACGGGCCTAATGTGTAAATGAAAAAAAAAAAAAAAATAAATAAATTAATTGTTATTTTACAATATCTTCTAATATGAATAAGAGTACTTTGTATTGGTACGTTTTGATTTTAGTTTTTTTTTTTTTAAACGGAACTGAACCTAAGTGACCGGCCTGCGGCCGGGCACCCGTCTTATTCATGTTCTAACCTAACCTAACCTATCCAAACCTTTTAAAACTAGTTTGGATTCCTTTAGACTTCAGCCCACCAGCAACTACGACTAACTAAACACTGATCTAGCTATCTGGCTTTCATCAGTGCATCAACAGCAGCATAACTAGTATTAAAATAGTAATGAGTTTTTATTAATGCATATATTCACATTAAATCTTGAATCTAAAGTCTAAAGGTGTCAAAACTAGATTTAGGTTAGGTTAGGTTAGAACATGAATACGAGGGGTGCCCGGCCACAGGCCGGGCACTTGAGTTCAGTTCAGTCAAAAATTATATATTATTTACTATTATTTATATTTGAATGAGAATGAAAAATAGCAATTATTTTGAATAGTTTTCAAAATGAGACAGACGGGTGTGGTAGGGTAAAATCTCCAATTTAAAGTTCCCTTATTGCGTATATGTATGTGTGTTTGCATAGTAGTTTACTATAATGGTAAGCGGTTCGTGTAACGATCTTGCGTGTCTATATTTACAAGTGTGTGGGCAGTTCGTGTATTGATTATTCGATGACGAGACCTCGTAAGAGTCCCGTATCGTTATTTTTCGTCACTACCTACCCGTACCTCCCCCCCCGTGCAGGGAGTGGGTAATTTGCGCACCTGCTGCCTTCCTTGGATGCGGTAGCAGTTTCTCAGGCTCCCTCACCGGAATCGAACCCTGATTCCCCGTTACCCGCGACAAACAATGGTAGTCGCAGAAACTCATTCCGATTACGAGACCTCGTAAGAGTCCCGTATCGTTATTTTTCGTCACTACCTACCCCCCTACCTCCCCCCGTGCGGGGTACAATATTGATATGATATTAAAATAAAACCATTAATAAATAACATAATAAAAGACCACCACTTTTATAGAGACATAACGCCACTGTGTGGCGCCGCCATCAGTCTCCTTAGACTCGGTACTTTGTCGTCGCCGTCGACTTCGCACCTTCGCCCCATATAGTAGTGGCGCGGCGCGACAGGCCTAATGTGTAATTAAAAAAAAAAAAAAAATTAAATTAATTGTTATTTTACAATATCTTCTAATATGAATAAGAGTACTTTGTATTGGTACGTTTTGATTTTAGTTTTTTTTTTTTTAAACGGAACTGAACCTAAGTGACCGGCCTGCGGCCGGGCACCCGTCTTATTCATGTTCTAACCTAACCTAACCTATCCAAACCTTTTAAAACTAGTTTGGATTCCTTTAGACTTCAGCCCACCAGCAACTACGACTAACTAAACACTGATCTAGCTATCTGGCTTTCATCAGTGCATCAACAGCAGCATAACTAGTATTAAAATAGTAATGAGTTTTTATTAATGCATATATTCACATTAAATCTTGAATCTAAAGTCTAAAGGTGTCAAAACTAGATTTAGGTTAGGTTAGGTTAGAACATGAATACGAGGGGTGCCCGGCCACAGGCCGGGCACTTGGGTTCAGTTCAGTCAAAAATTATATATTATTTACTATTATTTATATTTGAATGAGAATGAAAAATAGCAATTATTTTGAATAGTTTTCAGAATGAGACAGACGGGTGTGGTAGGGTAAAATCTCCAATTTAAAGTTCCCTTATTGCGTATATGTTATGTGTGTTTGCATAGTAGTTTTCTATTAAAATGGTAAGCGGTTCGTGTAACGATCTTGCGCGTCTATATTTACAAGTGTGTGGGCAGTTCGCGTATTGATTATTCGATGACGAGACCTCGTAAGAGTCCCGTATCGTTATTTTTCGTCACTACCTACCCGTACCTCCCCCCCCGTGCAGGGAGTGGGTAATTTGCGCGCCTGCTGCCTTCCTTGGATGTGGTAGCAGTTTCTCAGGCTCCCTCACCGGAATCGAACCCTGATTCCCCGTTACCCGCGACAAACAATGGTAGTCGCAGAAACTCATTCCGATTACGAGACCTCGTAAGAGTCCCGTATCGTTATTTTTCGTCACTACCTACCCCCTTACCTCCCCCCGTGCGGGGTACAATATTGATATGATATTAAAAAAATACCATTAATAAATAACATAATAAAAGACCACCACTTTTATAGAGACATAACGCCACTGTGTGGCGCCGCCATCAGTCTCCTTAGACTCGGTACTTTGTCGTCGCCGTCGACTTCGCACCTTCGCCCCATATAGTAGTGGCGCGGCGCGACGGGCCTAATGTGTAAGTGAAAAAAAAAAAAAAAAAATTAAAATAATTGTTATTTTACAATATCTTTTAATATGAATAAGAGTACTTTGTATTGGTACGTTTTGTTTTTTGTTTTTTTTATTTTTTAAACGGAACTGAACCTAAGTGACCGGCCTGCGGCCGGGCACCCGTCTTTTTCATGTTCTAACCTAACCTAACCTATCCAAACCTTTTAAAACTAGTTTGGATTCCTTTAGACCTCAGCCCACCGGCAACTACGACTAACTAAACACTGATCTAGCTATCTGGCTTTCATCAGTGCATCAACAGCAGCATAACTAGTATTAAAATAGTAATGAGTTTTTATTAATGCATATATTCACATTCAATCTTGAATCTAAAGTCTAAAGGTGTCAAAACTAGATTTAGGTTAGGTTAGGTTAGAACATGAATACGAGGGGTGCCCGGCCACAGGCCGGGCACTTGGGTTCAGTTCAGTCAAAAATTATATATTATTTACTATTATTTATATTTGAATGAGAATGAAAAATAGCAATTATTTTGAATAGTTTTCAAAATGAGACAGACGGGTGTGGTAGGGTAAAATCTCCAATTTAAAGTTCCCTTATTGCGTATATGTTATGTGTGTTTGCATAGTAGTTTACTATAATGGTAAGCGGTTCGTGTAACGATCTTGCGCGTCTATATTTACAAGTGTGTGGGCAGTTCGTGTATTGATTATTCGATGACGAGACCTCGTAAGAGTCCCGTATCGTTATTTTTCGTCACTACCTACCCGTACCTCCCCCCCGTGCAGGGAGTGGGTAATTTGCGCGCCTGCTGCCTTCCTTGGATGCGGTAGCAGTTTCTCAGGCTCCCTCACCGGAATCGAACCCTGATTCCCCGTTACCCGCGACAAACAATGGTAGTCGCAGAAACTCATTCCGATTACGAGACCTCGTAAGAGTCCCGTATCGTTATTTTTCGTCACTACCTACCCCCCTACCTCCCCCCGTGCGGGGTACAATATTGATATGATATTAAAAAAATACCATTAATAAATAACATAATAAAAGACCACCACTTTTATAGAGACATAACGCCACATAATTATAAAAAGTATAGTGTGTGGATCTAATCAACCACCACTGGCACCAGACCCTCAATGCCCTTAAATTTTACCTCGTTAAAATATTTAAAGTGTACTCATTCCGATTGCGAGACCTCGTAAGAGTCCCGTATCGTTATTTTTCGTCACTACCTACCCGTACCTCCCCCCTGTGCGGGGTACAATATTGATATGATATTAAAATAATACCATTAATAAATAACATAATAAAAGACCACCACTTTTATAGAGACATAACGCCACTGTGTGGCGCCGCCATCAGTCTCCTTAGACTCGGTACTTTGTCGTCGCCGTCGACTTCGCACCTTCGCCCCATATAGTAGTGGCGCGGCGCGACGGGCCTAATGTGTAAGTGAAAAAAAAAAAAAAAAAAATTAAATTAATTGTTATTTTACAATATCTTCTAATATGAATAAGAGTACTTTGTATTGGTACGTTTTGATTTTAGTTTTTTTTTTTTTAAACGGAACTGAACCTAAGTGACCGGCCTGCGGCCGGGCACCCGTCTTATTCATGTTCTAACCTAACCTAACCTATCCAAACCTTTTAAAACTAGTTTGGATTCCTTTAGACCTCAGCCCACCGGCAACTACGACTAACTAAACACTGATCTAGCTATCTGGCTTTCATCAGTGCATCAACAGCAGCATAACTAGTATTAAAATAGTAATGAGTTTTTATTAATGCATATATTTACATTAAATCTTGAATCTAAAGTCTAAAGGTGTCAAAACTAGATTTAGGTTAGGTTAGGTTAGAACATGAATACGAGGGGTGCCCGGCCACAGGCCGGGCACTTGGGTTCAGTTCAGTCAAAAATTATATATTATTTACTATTATTTATATTTGAATGAGAATGAAAAATAGCAATTATTTTGAATAGTTTTCAGAATGAGACAGACGGGTGTGGTAGGGTAAAATCTCCAATTTAAAGTTCCCTTATTGCGTATATGTATGTGTGTTTGCATAGTAGTTTACTATAATGGTAAGCGGTTCGTGTAACGATCTTGCGTGTCTATATTTACAAGTGTGTGGGCAGTTCGTGTATTGATTATTCGATGACGAGACCTCGTAAGAGTCCCGTATCGTTATTTTTCGTCACTACCTACCCGTACCTCCCCCCCCGTGCAGGGAGTGGGTAATTTGCGCACCTGCTGCCTTCCTTGGATGCGGTAGCAGTTTCTCAGGCTCCCTCACCGGAATCGAACCCTGATTCCCCGTTACCCGCGACAAACAATGGTAGTCGCAGAAACTCATTCCGATTACGAGACCTCGTAAGAGTCCCGTATCGTTATTTTTCGTCACTACCTACCCCCCTACCTCCCCCCGTGCGGGGTACAATATTGATATGATATTAAAAAAATACCATTAATAAATAACATAATAAAAGACCACCACTTTTTTAGAGACATAACGCCACATAATTATAAAAAGTATAGTGTGTGGATCTAATCAACCACCACTGGCACCAGACCCTCAATGCCCTTAAATTTTACCTCGTTAAAATATTTAAAGTGTACTCATTCCGATTGCGAGACCTCGTAAGAGTCCCGTATCGTTATTTTTCGTCACTACCTACCCGTACCTCCCCCCTGTGCGGGGTACAATATTGATATGATATTAAAATAATACCATTAATAAATAACATAATAAAAGACCACCACTTTTATAGAGACATAACGCCACTGTGTGGCGCCGCCATCAGTCTCCTTAGACTCGGTACTTTGTCGTCGCCGTCGACTTCGCACCTTCGCCCCATATAGTAGTGGCGCGGCGCGACGGGCCTAATGTGTAAATGAAAAAAAAAAAAAAAAAAAAAAAATTAATTGTTATTTTACAATATCTTCTAATATGAATAAGAGTACTTTGTATTGGTACGTTTTGATTTTAGTTTTTTTTTTTTTAAACGGAACTGAACCTAGGTGTCCGGCCTGCGGCCGGGCACCCGTCTTATTCATGTTCTAACCTAACCTAACCTATCCAAACCTTTTAAAACTAGTTTGGATTCCTTTAGACCTAAGCCCACCGGCAACTACGACTAACTAAACACTGATCTAGCTATCTGGCTTTCATCAGTGCATCAACAGCAGCATAACTAGTATTAAAATAGTAATGAGTTTTTATTAATGCATATATTCACATTAAATCTTGAATCTAAAGTCTAAAGGTGTCAAAACTAGATTTAGGTTAGGTTAGGTTAGAACATGAATACGAGGGGTGCCCGGCCACAGGCCGGGCACTTGGGTTCAGTTCAGTCAAAAATTATATATTATTTACTATTATTTATATTTGAATGAGAATGAAAAATAGCAATTATTTTGAATAGTTTTCAGAATGAGACAGACGGGTGTGGTAGGGTAAAATCTCCAATTTAAAGTTCCCTTATTGCGTATATGTTATGTGTGTTTGCATAGTAGTTTACTATAATGGTAAGCGGTTCGTGTAACGATCTTGCGCGTCTATATTTACAAGTGTGTGGGCAGTTCGTGTATTGATTATTCGATGACGAGACCTCGTAAGAGTCCCGTATCGTTATTTTTCGTCACTACCTACCCGTACCTCCCCCCCCGTGCAGGGAGTGGGTAATTTGCGCGCCTGCTGCCTTCCTTGGATGCGGTAGCAGTTTCTCAGGCTCCCTCACCGGAATCGAACCCTGATTCCCCGTTACCCGCGACAAACAATGGTAGTCGCAGAAACTCATTCCGATTACGAGACCTCGTAAGAGTCCCGTATCGTTATTTTTCGTCACTACCTACCCCCCTACCTCCCCCCGTGCGGGGTACAATATTGATATGATATTAAAAAAATACCATTAATAAATAACATAATAAAAGACCACCACTTTTATAGAGACATAACGCCACATAATTATAAAAAGTATAGTGTGTGGATCTAATCAACCACCACTGGCACCAGACCCTCAATGCCCATAAATTTTACCTCGTTAAAATATTTAAAGTGTACTCATTCCGATTGCGAGACCTCGTAAGAGTCCCGTATCGTTATTTTTCGTCACTACCTACCCGTACCTCCCCCCTGTGCGGGGTACAATATTGATATGATATTAAAATAAAACCATTAATAAATAACATAATAAAAGACCACCACTTTTATAGAGACATAACGCCACTGTGTGGCGCCGCCATCAGTCTCCTTAGACTCGGTACTTTGTCGTCGCCGTCGACTTCGCACCTTCGCCCCATATAGTAGTGGCGCGGCGCGACGGGCCTAATGTGTAAATGAAAAAAAAAAAAAAAAAAAAAAAATTAATTGTTATTTTACAATATCTTCTAATATGAATAAGAGTACTTTGTATTGGTACGTTTTGATTTTAGTTTTTTTTTTTTTAAACGGAACTGAACCTAAGTGACCGGCCTGCGGCCGGGCACCCGTCTTATTCATGTTCTAACCTAACCTAACCTATCCAAACCTTTTAAAACTAGTTTGGATTCCTTTAGACTTCAGCCCACCAGCAACTACGACTAACTAAACACTGATCTAGCTATCTGGCTTTCATCAGTGCATCAACAGCAGCATAACTAGTATTAAAATAGTAATGAGTTTTTATTAATGCATATATTCACATTAAATCTTGAATCTAAAGTCTAAAGGTGTCAAAACTAGATTTAGGTTAGGTTAGGTTAGAACATGAATACGAGGGGTGCCCGGCCACAGGCCGGGCACTTGGGTTCAGTTCAGTCAAAAATTATATATTATTTACTATTATTTATATTTGAATGAGAATGAAAAATAGCAATTATTTTGAATAGTTTTCAGAATGAGACAGACGGGTGTGGTAGGGTAAAATCTCCAATTTAAAGTTCCCTTATTGCGTATATGTTATGTGTGTTTGCATAGTAGTTTACTATAATGGTAAGCGGTTCGTGTAACGATCTTGCGCGTCTATATTTACAAGTGTGTGGGCAGTTCGTGTATTGATTATTCGATGACGAGACCTCGTAAGAGTCCCGTATCGTTATTTTTCGTCACTACCTACCCGTACCTCCCCCCCCGTGCAGGGAGTGGGTAATTTGCGCGCCTGCTGCCTTCCTTGGATGCGGTAGCAGTTTCTCAGGCTCCCTCACCGGAATCGAACCCTGATTCCCCGTTACCCGCGACAAACAATGGTAGTCGCAGAAACTAATTCCGATTACGAGACCTCGTAAGAGTCCCGTATCGTTATTTTTCGTCACTACCTACCCCCCTACCTCCCCCCGTGCGGGGTACAATATTGATATGATATTAAAAAAATACCATTAATAAATAACATAATAAAAGACCACCACTTTTATAGAGACATAACGCCACATAATTATAAAAAGTATAGTGTGTGGATCTAATCAACCACCACTGGCACCAGACCCTCAATGCCCTTAAATTTTACCTCGTTAAAATATTTAAAGTGTACTCATTCCGATTGCGAGACCTCGTAAGAGTCCCGTATCGTTATTTTTCGTCACTACCTACCCGTACCTCCCCCCTGTGCGGGGTACAATATTGATATGATATTAAAATAATACCATTAATAAATAACATAATAAAAGACCACCACTTTTATAGAGACATAACGCCACTGTGTGGCGCCGCCATCAGTCTCCTTAGACTCGGTACTTTGTCGTCGCCGTCGACTTCGCACCTTCGCCCCATATAGTAGTGGCGCGGCGCGACGGGCCTAATGTGTAAGTGAAAAAAAAAAAAAAAAAATTAAATTAATTGTTATTTTACAATATCTTCTAATATGAATAAGAGTACTTTGTATTGGTACGTTTTGATTTTAGTTTTTTTTTTTTTTAAACGGAACTGAACCTAAGTGACCGGCCTGCGGCCGGGCACCCGTCTTATTCATGTTCTAACCTAACCTAACCTAACCTATCCAAACCTTTTAAAACTAGTTTGGATTCCTTTAGACCTCAGCCCACCGGCAACTACGACTAACTAAACACTGATCTAGCTATCTGGCTTTCATCAGTGCATCAACAGCAGCATAACTAGTATTAAAATAGTAATGAGTTTTTATTAATGCATATATTCACATTAAATCTTGAATCTAAAGTCTAAAGGTGTCAAAACTAGATTTAGGTTAGGTTAGGTTAGAACATGAATACGAGGGGTGCCCGGCCACAGGCCGGGCACTTGGGTTCAGTTCAGTCAAAAATTATATATTATTTACTATTATTTATATTTGAATGAGAATGAAAAATAGCAATTATTTTGAATAGTTTTCAAAATGAGACAGACGGGTGTGGTAGGGTAAAATCTCCAATTTAAAGTTCCCTTATTGCGTATATGTTATGTGTGTTTGCATAGTAGTTTACTATAATGGTAAGCGGTTCGTGTAACGATCTTGCGCGTCTATATTTACAAGTGTGTGGGCAGTTCGTGTATTGATTATTCGATGACGAGACCTCGTAAGAGTCCCGTATCGTTATTTTTCGTCACTACCTACCCGTACCTCCCCCCCCCGTGCAGGGAGTGGGTAATTTGCGCGCCTGCTGCCTTCCTTGGATGCGGTAGCAGTTTCTCAGGCTCCCTCACCGGAATCGAACCCTGATTCCCCGTTACCCGCGACAAACAATGGTAGTCGCAGAAACTCATTCCGATTACGAGACCTCGTAAGAGTCCCGTATCGTTATTTTTCGTCACTACCTACCCCCCTACCTCCCCCCGTGCGGGGTACAATATTGATATGATATTAAAAAAATACCATTAATAAATAACATAATAAAAGACCACCACTTTTATAGAGACATAACGCCACATAATTATAAAAAGTATAGTGTGTGGATCTAATCAACCACCACTGGCACCAGACCCTCAATGCCCTTAAATTTTACCTCGTTAAAATATTTAAAGTGTACTCATTCCGATTGCGAGACCTCGTAAGAGTCCCGTATCGTTATTTTTCGTCACTACCTACCCGTACCTCCCCCCTGTGCGGGGTACAATATTGATATGATATTAAAATAAAACCATTAATAAATAACATAATAAAAGACCACCACTTTTATAGAGACATAACGCCACTGTGTGGCGCCGCCATCAGTCTCCTTAGACTCGGTACTTTGTCGTCGCCGTCGACTTCGCACCTTCGCCCCATATAGTAGTGGCGCGGCGCGACGGGCCTAATGTGTAAATGAAAAAAAAAAAAAATAAAATAAATTAATTGTTATTTTACAATATCTTCTAATATGAATAAGAGTACTTTGTATTGGTACGTTTTGATTTTAGTTTTTTTTTTTTTAAACGGAACCGAACCTAAGTGACCGGCCTGCGGCCGGGCACCCGTCTTATTCATGTTCTAACCTAACCTAACCTATCCAAACCTTTTAAAACTAGTTTGGATTCCTTTAGACCTCAGCCCACCGGCAACTACGACTAACTAAACACTGATCTAGCTATCTGGCTTTCATCAGTGCATCAACAGCAGCATAACTAGTATTAAAATAGTAATGAGTTTTTATTAATGCATATATTCACATTAAATCTTGAATCTAAAGTCTAAAGGTGTCAAAACTAGATTTAGGTTAGGTTAGGTTAGAACATGAATACGAGGGGTGCCCGGCCACAGGCCGGGCACTTGGGTTCAGTTCAGTCAAAAATTATATATTATTTACTATTATTTATATTTGAATGAGAATGAAAAATAGCAATTATTTTGAATAGTTTTCAGAATGAGACAGACGGGTGTGGTAGGGTAAAATCTCCAATTTAAAGTTCCCTTATTGCGTATATGTATGTGTGTTTGCATAGTAGTTTACTATAATGGTAAGCGGTTCGTGTAACGATCTTGCGTGTCTATATTTACAAGTGTGTGGGCAGTTCGTGTATTGATTATTCGATGACGAGACCTCGTAAGAGTCCCGTATCGTTATTTTTCGTCACTACCTACCCGTACCTCCCCCCCCGTGCAGGGAGTGGGTAATTTGCGCACCTGCTGCCTTCCTTGGATGCGGTAGCAGTTTCTCAGGCTCCCTCACCGGAATCGAACCCTGATTCCCCGTTACCCGCGACAAACAATGGTAGTCGCAGAAACTCATTCCGATTACGAGACCTCGTAAGAGTCCCGTATCGTTATTTTTCGTCACTACCTACCCCCCTACCTCCCCCCGTGCGGGGTACAATATTGATATGATATTAAAAAAATACCATTAATAAATAACATAATAAAAGACCACCACTTTTATAGAGACATAACGCCACATAATTATAAAAAGTATAGTGTGTGGATCTAATCAACCACCACTGGCACCAGACCCTCAATGCCCTTAAATTTTACCTCGTTAAAATATTTAAAGTGTACTCATTCCGATTGCGAGACCTCGTAAGAGTCCCGTATCGTTATTTTTCGTCACTACCTACCCGTACCTCCCCCCTGTGCGGGGTACAATATTGATATGATATTAAAATAATACCATTAATAAATAACATAATAAAAGACCACCACTTTAATAGAGACATAACGCCACTGTGTGGCGCCGCCATCAGTCTCCTTAGACTCGGTACTTTGTCGTCGCCGTCGACTTCGCACCTTCGCCCCATATAGTAGTGGCGCGGCGCGACGGGCCTAATGTGTAAGTGAAAAAAAAAAAAAAAAAATTAAATTAATTGTTATTTTACAATATCTTCTAATATGAATAAGAGTACTTTGTATTGGTACGTTTTGATTTTAGTTTTTTTTTTTTTTAAACGGAACTGAACCTAAGTGACCGGCCTGCGGCCGGGCACCCGTCTTATTCATGTTCTAACCTAACCTAACCTAACCTATCCAAACCTTTTAAAACTAGTTTGGATTCCTTTAGACCTCAGCCCACCGGCAACTACGACTAACTAAACACTGATCTAGCTATCTGGCTTTCATCAGTGCATCAACAGCAGCATAACTAGTATTAAAATAGTAATGAGTTTTTATTAATGCATATATTCACATTAAATCTTGAATCTAAAGTCTAAAGGTGTCAAAACTAGATTTAGGTTAGGTTAGGTTAGAACATGAATACGAGGGGTGCCCGGCCACAGGCCGGGCACTTGGGTTCAGTTCAGTCAAAAATTATATATTATTTACTATTATTTATATTTGAATGAGAATGAAAAATAGCAATTATTTTGAATAGTTTTCAGAATGAGACAGACGGGTGTGGTAGGGTAAAATCTCCAATTTAAAGTTCCCTTATTGCGTATATGTTATGTGTGTTTGCATAGTAGTTTACTATAATGGTAAGCGGTTCGTGTAACGATCTTGCGCGTCTATATTTACAAGTGTGTGGGCAGTTCGTGTATTGATTATTCGATGACGAGACCTCGTAAGAGTCCCGTATCGTTATTTTTCGTCACTACCTACCCGTACCTCCCCCCCCGTGCAGGGAGTGGGTAATTTGCGCGCCTGCTGCCTTCCTTGGATGCGGTAGCAGTTTCTCAGGCTCCCTCACCGGAATCGAACCCTGATTCCCCGTTACCCGCGACAAACAATGGTAGTCGCAGAAACTCATTCCGATTACGAGACCTCGTAAGAGTCCCGTATCGTTATTTTTCGTCACTACCTACCCCCCTACCTCCCCCCGTGCGGGGTACAATATTGATATGATATTAAAAAAATACCATTAATAAATAACATAATAAAAGACCACCACTTTTATAGAGACATAACGCCACATAATTATAAAAAGTATAGTGTGTGGATCTAATCAACCACCACTGGCACCAGACCCTCAATGCCCTTAAATTTTACCTCGTTAAAATATTTAAAGTGTACTCATTCCGATTGCGAGACCTCGTAAGAGTCCCGTATCGTTATTTTTCGTCACTATCTACCCGTACCTCCCCCCTGTGCGGGGTACAATATTGATATGATATTAAAATAAAACCATTAATAAATAACATAATAAAAGACCACCACTTTTATAGAGACATAACGCCACTGTGTGGCGCCGCCATCAGTCTCCTTAGACTCGGTACTTTGTCGTCGCCGTCGACTTCGCACCTTCGCCCCATATAGTAGTGGCGCGGCGCGACGGGCCTAATGTGTAAATGAAAAAAAAAAAAAAAATAATAAATTAATTGTTATTTTACAATATCTTCTAATATGAATAAGAGTACTTTGTATTGGTACGTTTTGATTTTAGTTTTTTTTTTTTTAAACGGAACTGAACCTAAGTGACCGGCCTGCGGCCGGGCACCCGTCTTATTCATGTTCTAACCTAACCTAACCTATCCAAACCTTTTAAAACTAGTTTGGATTCCTTTAGACCTCAGCCCACCGGCAACTACGACTAACTAAACACTGATCTAGCTATCTGGCTTTCATCAGTGCATCAACAGCAGCATAACTAGTATTAAAATAGTAATGAGTTTTTATTAATGCATATACTCACATTAAATCTTGAATCTAAAGTCTAAAGGTGTCAAAACTAGATTTAGGTTAGGTTAGGTTAGAACATGAATACGAGGGGTGCCCGGCCACAGGCCGGGCACTTGGGTTCAGTTCAGTCAAAAATTATATATTATTTACTATTATTTATATTTGAATGAGAATGAAAAATAGCAATTATTTTGAATAGTTTTCAGAATGAGACAGACGGGTGTGGTAGGGTAAAATCTCCAATCTAAAGTTCCCTTATTGCGTATATGTATGTGTGTTTGCATAGTAGTTTACTATAATGGTAAGCGGTTCGTGTAACGATCTTGCGCGTCTATATTTACAAGTGTGTGGGCAGTTCGTGTATTGATTATTCGATGACGAGACCTCGTAAGAGTCCCGTATCGTTATTTTTCGTCACTACCTACCCGTACCTCCCCCCCCGTGCAGGGAGTGGGTAATTTGCGCGCCTGCTGCCTTCCTTGGATGCGGTAGCAGTTTCTCAGGCTCCCTCACCGGAATCGAACCCTGATTCCCCGTTACCCGCGACAAACAATGGTAGTCGCAGAAACTCATTCCGATTACGAGACCTCGTAAGAGTCCCGTATCGTTATTTTTCGTCACTACCTACCCCCCTACCTCCCCCCGTGCGGGGTACAATATTGATATGATATTAAAAAAATACCATTAATAAATAACATAATAAAAGACCACCACTTTTATAGAGACATAACGCCACATAATTATAAAAAGTATAGTGTGTGGATCTAATCAACCACCACTGGCACCAGACCCTCAATGCCCTTAAATTTTACCTCGTTAAAATATTTAAAGTGTACTCATTCCGATTGCGAGACCTCGTAAGAGTCCCGTATCGTTATTTTTCGTCACTACCTACCCGTACCTCCCCCCTGTGCGGGGTACAATATTGATATGATATTAAAATAATACCATTAATAAATAACATAATAAAAGACCACCACTTTAATAGAGACATAACGCCACTGTGTGGCGCCGCCATCAGTCTCCTTAGACTCGGTACTTTGTCGTCGCCGTCGACTTCGCACCTTCGCCCCATATAGTAGTGGCGCGGCGCGACGGGCCTAATGTGTAAGTGAAAAAAAAAAAAAAAAAATTAAATTAATTGTTATTTTACAATATCTTCTAATATGAATAAGAGTACTTTGTATTGGTACGTTTTGATTTTAGTTTTTTTTTTTTTTAAACGGAACTGAACCTAAGTGACCGGCCTGCGGCCGGGCACCCGTCTTATTCATGTTCTAACCTAACCTAACCTAACCTATCCAAACCTTTTAAAACTAGTTTGGATTCCTTTAGACCTCAGCCCACCGGCAACTACGACTAACTAAACACTGATCTAGCTATCTGGCTTTCATCAGTGCATCAACAGCAGCATAACTAGTATTAAAATAGTAATGAGTTTTTATTAATGCATATATTCACATTAAATCTTGAATCTAAAGTCTAAAGGTGTCAAAACTAGATTTAGGTTAGGTTAGGTTAGAACATGAATACGAGGGGTGCCCGGCCACAGGCCGGGCACTTGGGTTCAGTTCAGTCAAAAATTATATATTATTTACTATTATTTATATTTGAATGAGAATGAAAAATAGCAATTATTTTGAATAGTTTTCAGAATGAGACAGACGGGTGTGGTAGGGTAAAATCTCCAATTTAAAGTTCCCTTATTGCGTATATGTTATGTGTGTTTGCATAGTAGTTTACTATAATGGTAAGCGGTTCGTGTAACGATCTTGCGCGTCTATATTTACAAGTGTGTGGGCAGTTCGTGTATTGATTATTCGATGACGAGACCTCGTAAGAGTCCCGTATCGTTATTTTTCGTCACTACCTACCCGTACCTCCCCCCCCGTGCAGGGAGTGGGTAATTTGCGCGCCTGCTGCCTTCCTTGGATGCGGTAGCAGTTTCTCAGGCTCCCTCACCGGAATCGAACCCTGATTCCCCGTTACCCGCGACAAACAATGGTAGTCGCAGAAACTCATTCCGATTACGAGACCTCGTAAGAGTCCCGTATCGTTATTTTTCGTCACTACCTACCCCCCTACCTCCCCCCGTGCGGGGTACAATATTGATATGATATTAAAAAAATACCATTAATAAATAACATAATAAAAGACCACCACTTTTATAGAGACATAACGCCACATAATTATAAAAAGTATAGTGTGTGGATCTAATCAACCACCACTGGCACCAGACCCTCAATGCCCTTAAATTTTACCTCGTTAAAATATTTAAAGTGTACTCATTCCGATTGCGAGACCTCGTAAGAGTCCCGTATCGTTATTTTTCGTCACTATCTACCCGTACCTCCCCCCTGTGCGGGGTACAATATTGATATGATATTAAAATAAAACCATTAATAAATAACATAATAAAAGACCACCACTTTTATAGAGACATAACGCCACTGTGTGGCGCCGCCATCAGTCTCCTTAGACTCGGTACTTTGTCGTCGCCGTCGACTTCGCACCTTCGCCCCATATAGTAGTGGCGCGGCGCGACGGGCCTAATGTGTAAATGAAAAAAAAAAAAAAAATAATAAATTAATTGTTATTTTACAATATCTTCTAATATGAATAAGAGTACTTTGTATTGGTACGTTTTGATTTTAGTTTTTTTTTTTTTAAACGGAACTGAACCTAAGTGACCGGCCTGCGGCCGGGCACCCGTCTTATTCATGTTCTAACCTAACCTAACCTATCCAAACCTTTTAAAACTAGTTTGGATTCCTTTAGACCTCAGCCCACCGGCAACTACGACTAACTAAACACTGATCTAGCTATCTGGCTTTCATCAGTGCATCAACAGCAGCATAACTAGTATTAAAATAGTAATGAGTTTTTATTAATGCATATACTCACATTAAATCTTGAATCTAAAGTCTAAAGGTGTCAAAACTAGATTTAGGTTAGGTTAGGTTAGAACATGAATACGAGGGGTGCCCGGCCACAGGCCGGGCACTTGGGTTCAGTTCAGTCAAAAATTATATATTATTTACTATTATTTATATTTGAATGAGAATGAAAAATAGCAATTATTTTGAATAGTTTTCAGAATGAGACAGACGGGTGTGGTAGGGTAAAATCTCCAATCTAAAGTTCCCTTATTGCGTATATGTATGTGTGTTTGCATAGTAGTTTACTATAATGGTAAGCGGTTCGTGTAACGATCTTGCGCGTCTATATTTACAAGTGTGTGGGCAGTTCGTGTATTGATTATTCGATGACGAGACCTCGTAAGAGTCCCGTATCGTTATTTTTCGTCACTACCTACCCGTACCTCCCCCCCCGTGCAGGGAGTGGGTAATTTGCGCGCCTGCTGCCTTCCTTGGATGCGGTAGCAGTTTCTCAGGCTCCCTCACCGGAATCGAACCCTGATTCCCCGTTACCCGCGACAAACAATGGTAGTCGCAGAAACTCATTCCGATTACGAGACCTCGTAAGAGTCCCGTATCGTTATTTTTCGTCACTACCTACCCCCCTACCTCCCCCCGTGCGGGGTACAATATTGATATGATATTAAAAAAATACCATTAATAAATAACATAATAAAAGACCACCACTTTTATAGAGACATAACGCCACATAATTATAAAAAGTATAGTGTGTGGATCTAATCAACCACCACTGGCACCAGACCCTCAATGCCCTTAAATTTTACCTCGTTAAAATATTTAAAGTGTACTCATTCCGATTGCGAGACCTCGTAAGAGTCCCGTATCGTTATTTTTCGTCACTACCTACCCGTACCTCCCCCCTGTGCGGGGTACAATATTGATATGATATTAAAATAATACCATTAATAAATAACATAATAAAAGACCACCACTTTTATAGAGACATAACGCCACTGTGTGGCGCCGCCATCAGTCTCCTTAGACTCGGTACTTTGTCGTCGCCGTCGACTTCGCACCTTCGCCCCATATAGTAGTGGCGCGGCGCGACGGGCCTAATGTGTAAGTGAAAAAAAAAAAAAAAAAAATTAAATTAATTGTTATTTTACAATATCTTCTAATATGAATAAGAGTACTTTGTATTGGTACGTTTTGATTTTAGTTTTTTTTTTTTTTTTTTAAACGGAACTGAACCTAAGTGACCGGCCTGCGGCCGGGCACCCGTCTTATTCATGTTCTAACCTAACCTAACCTAACCTATCCAAACCTTTTAAAACTAGTTTGGATTCCTTTAGACCTCAGCCCACCGGCAACTACGACTAACTAAACACTGATCTAGCTATCTGGCTTTCATCAGTGCATCAACAGCAGCATAACTAGTATTAAAATAGTAATGAGTTTTTATTAATGCATGTCGGAGCGCTTTACAACCATAGTGTAACGTCAAGTACGCATATAATTAATGTCAATGTCAGTGAACTTCGCGTCATCTGTCAATGTAACTTGTCACACAAAAATATGCAATATCATTCACTTCGAGTTTTTTTCGGCGGGAAACTTCGTACATGGCGGACGCGGTTTTCTCAAATTTTTCTTTGATTTTACTGTAAACTCGTCTTGAAAAGGATTTGGTGTTGTTTATATTGAACTGTAACTTGGCCTGTCAATTTGTGCACACGTGTTAGTGAGATTCCGGTGTAATTTCGGTGTTTTATGTGAATTTACACAGCAGCAGAAATAGTTGTTATTGGTGATATTCGTATAAATCTAACCGTATTTGGTGTTGGTTAAATATTTATTATGTGTCTGTAGTTATAGTGTTTCCAGTAAAATGGATCTAGATACACCTCCTGAGCCGCCCGACCCGGGGGCATCAGCCTCGTCTCGCAAACGACAAGGAGAGGATACCAACGTATATGCGGCCAAAAAAACTATAACTGATCCTACTCAGGTAAACCCATCCGTTCAAAGCCTTTACATACATCCTTCCTTCACCGAAGGCGCCAAGTCATACTCTGACGATGATAATGGGCCTTTTATCGTCCAAGTCTCACGGGAAGTGGAGGACCCATCCTCTGGAGCGTCATTACGGGCTATAAATTTCGGTCAATTCTTGCACAAACACAAAATTGGTTCAATTATCCACGACGGCGTCAAAAATATAGGCCGCAACAAAATTACTGTAGAGTTTACTTCTGCCCAAGCTGCCAACAACTTTCTGGTTAGTCCAGTTTTGAAGTTATGCAAATATAGAGCTATAATTCCCACATACAACATAACCAGAATGGGGCTGGTGAAAGGAGTTCCCGTGGACTGGTCGATGGACGAGCTTGTTGATTCGCTAGAGCTCCCGCCTGGCTGTGGTGAGGTTCTGAAATCAAGGCGACTGAACAGAAAATCTGTCACAGAGGGTGTCATCACTTGGGTGCCTACCCAATCTGTTGTCCTAACCTTCAGGGGGCAAATGCTTCCTGCTAAGGTATATTCATACCACACCTCACTGCCAGTTGAAACATATAAACTTCCAACAATACAGTGCCAGAACTGCTGCCGTTTTGGCCACATTAAAACAATCTGCAGATCTAAGCCCAGATGCTACAGATGTGCTCAGCCCCATACAGGTGACTCATGTTTGGTCATCAAGGAATTATCTACATGTTTACACTGCTCTGGTAGTCATTTTGCTACTGATAAAGACTGCCCAGAATTCTCCAGGCAGCAATCTATTAAAATGGTCATGTCTCAGAATAATAAATCTTACATTGAAGCATCATCTCAGTTTCCTCCTGTCCGCAGGTCCTATGCTGAGATAACAAAAGAAATGTTTACTCCTACTAATGTAACTTCCTCCAAAACCTCCTACCGGCAAACAGTTTTCCGCTCTCCTCGTCCCCGAGCTCCTCTAGCAAAGGGCTACGATAAAAAAGCTGTTCAGACTATTGTCGGTGATTACTCCTCATCCCTTCCTAATGGATGCGCTCTCAACAACAATGTTGAGAACCCTCCCTCCCAAGGTAAAATGCTTGAGTTTATCTCCGAATTTCTACTTAGTATTGTCGCTCCATGTAGTGAAATTCCCTTACCGCCCAACGTTGCCAAAAACTTAAGCCAACTTTTTAAACTACTCCAAAATGGGCCCAATAACCCTGCTACAGTGGAACTGTAAAAGTTTACGTCCCAAGAAACATGAGTTAACCTTCATAATCCCACCATTCTTCCTCCCAAAGTCCCCCGTCCTTTGAGTGTTAAATGTTTTTTAATGTTTGTTTTCAGTCCTTAATGTAGATTTTTATGTAAATATATAGTAAGTAATAAAATTAAAGTATAATGTACAAAAAATATCCGTGTAAGATATATATGCATGTGTTGTCTGTGTCCTTAGGTTAAAGAGCTAACTAGCTAATAACAACTATTTCTTGGTACAAATTCAAAATTAACTTTTCATTAGTTTCACCGATCAATCTCCTTCGTGCCTTCTTCATCTACAAGACATTGGCGAAATACCTTGTGCCCAGTTGGCGCAGACAAAAGCCATAAACAAGAATTGAATTGAATTGAATCATTCACTTCTTCAAATACAACCTTCGCTGAGGTCACGTTTTTTATTAACTCAAACCTGCATCAAGAACTAGGGTCTGCCTATCGGGCCCTATGGTGTGTCCAATCTAAGGATTGAACATATTTTGGCGACCGTGACAGGACTCTTCAACAGAAGAGAGAGTGCCATCAGCGAAGAAGAGACGCAGCGCTTATCGTCGCCCGGCCAATACAAGATCGCGGCAGCCATCCACGTGTCGGACGATTCAAGATAAGTGCCCGTACATCACACCCATACAACACAATCACTTTCACCTTCATCCAATCATCCATCCATTTCATTCATCCATCTATATCCATAATCATCCAAGGATCATACACTATTTTTATAGTACTCCACTACGCATGTTTCACATCACTCATTTAAATTTGCATATCACTCATTACATTTATACATTAATCACACTCTTACGTTACCATAATTTTATAGCTCATACAACATAATTAGTACACGCGCGCAATTTAGGACACTAAATTTGTGACTGGAGACCGATTCGCCGATGCAACGCGAGCGCATCGTTGACTCATTAGTTCGTTGCATTGCACGGGCGTAAGCAAAATTGTTATCGCGATTCTTTGTTTTAAAATTACTCAACCACCGTCACATTTTTAGTTTTTGGTAATTCCTGCAATTTAAGATGTCTAACCTTAAAGAATTGATTATAAAACGTAGTAGCGTGAAGGGGCGCGTGACTAAGTTTAAAAACTACATCTCAAAATTCAGCAAATCATCCAGTTTAGACTCTTTACAGATAGGTGAATTAAAGATAAAAATAAACAAATTCGAATGTTTATCTAGCGAATTCAGTGAGTTGCAAGGTCAGATCGAGACGTTAAACGCTGACGAGCTAGAAGACGAACTCGATATTCGGGAAGAGCTCGAGAATGAAATAGATTCTGCCATGTCACTCGCACAAGACATACTAACTCGGTTCTCGAAAAACTTTAACTTTGAAGATGCTCACAGCAGCTCCACGCATCAAGGGTGCGGCGGAAATTCTCAGGGATTAGGTTTTAAACTCCCTTTAATCCAGGTTCCTCGTTTTGATGGTTCGGCATCCCGTTGGATGCAATTCAAAGAAATGTTTTCCTCTCTTATTAATGAAAATTCAAACATATTACCAATATACAAGTTTCATTATTTAGTTTCTTATTTAGAGGGAGATGCCGCGCGTGTCGTAAGCAACCTTGAAGTTTGCGCCTTAAATTATAACAAGGCCTGGAGTTTATTATGCGAGCGATATGACAACAAAAGGCAATTAATTAATAGCCACCTCAACGCCTTATTCAGCATCGAACCACTGACTCGCGAATCAGAACAAGCATTGCGTTCTTTAATTGATGGTGTTAGCAAAAATTTACGCGCTTTGTCCAGTTTAGGGCAACCCACCGATCAGTGGGACACGTTAA
The DNA here is from genome assembly GCF_905163445.1 of Pararge aegeria. NCBI lineage: Eukaryota > Metazoa > Arthropoda > Insecta > Lepidoptera > Nymphalidae > Pararge > Pararge aegeria. The sequence goes on along the minus strand of NC_053199.1, from coordinate 17,371,235 downwards.
TTATTTACATGGCTAGCTCAAAATTAGATAATCAAACCAGTATGAAATGGGAGGAGCATCGCAACACCTTAAGTGACATACCTACCTTAGAACAATTTCATAAATTTTTAAAGGATCGCGCTGATGTGTTGGAATCATTTAATCAACATAAAATTCAAAACAAGCGTATCACTTCATCTCATGGAGTATCTGGCCCCAGTAGCAATAATAATTACACTAGGAATTCTAAGCAAAACAAGGTGTTTTCCTATGTTACGCAACCGAGCTCTAATAACAACACTAATAGGTATCGCACTCGCTGTATAGTTTGTAAGGGTAATCATTTTATTTACACTTGCCCTTCCTTTTTGGCCAAATCCCCTGAACTTAGGATAGCTGAAGCTCAAAGACTTCAACTTTGCATGAACTGTCTCCGATCAACCCATAAAACCCGGGACTGCTTAGGTGGAACCTGCAGGGAGTGCGGGAAACTCCATGCCACGATTCTTCACAGGCCTACAAATCAAGAACCTGCTACACCTGCACAGGGTTCGAGCGACACAGTCGCAGCTCAGACCGCCGTCGAGGAAATAAGCGTGAATATTTCTAGACAGCCAATTTCTCACGTTATACTATCCACAGTTAGCATACGGGTTACGAATCCTAAGAACTCAAAATCTGAGATTATCCGAACACTTCTCGACAGCGGAAGCCAGTCCAGCTTCTTGACACAACGAGTTAAGGAGAGGTTAAATTTAGAGGCGATACCTACAGATATCAATATTATAGGTATAGGTAATAACACAAATAATTACGTCACTGAAAGATGTTTTGTTCAAGTCAGTTCATTACACAGTGACTACAATACAAATTTATCGTGTTTTATTATGCCCGAGTTGACCGGCAACATACCAAAGGCTTACATAGATCGTAAACAAATAGATATACCAAATCATATCCAGCTAGCTGATCCCAATTTTTATATCTCTGGACCAGTCGATGCTATTATCGGCGCTGACCTATTTTGGGAGGTCATAGGGAACAATATTCAATCTTTAGGCAAAAATAGCCCATTCATTTATAATTCAAAATTCGGTTGGGTTATTTCAGGTCCAATTTCAGTAAATAATAAAATCAAACATACACATTGCAATTTCGTATCAAGTAATTCATTAGATGATCGTTTAGAAAAACAAATATCAAAATTTTGGGAAATAGAAGAGATGCCCAAGCGGTCTCTATTGAGTGACAGCGAGAGGGCATGTGAGCAGCATTTTCAGACTCATACCACTCGCCTCGAGTCAGGTAGATTTTGTGTCAGGCTACCTCTGAAGGATTCACCCTCAGTTTTAGGAGACTCATTCAGTCAGGCAAAGAAAAGATTCTTGAATCTTGAAAGGCGGTTTCGCAAACAACCCCATTTAAAACAGGCCTACGCTGCCTGTATAAATGAATATATAGACCTAGGTCATTGCTCAGAACTTTCTAGCTTCACACCACGATCAGGCTACTTCCTGTGTCATCACCCTATTTTCAAAAAAATACAAGAAAATACAGACATATTATATTCAATGCAAATTCCGCGATACGTAATCAGCAAAGATAATGTTACAATCGAACTTCATTCGTTCAGCGACGCATCTATGTTCGGATACGGGACATGTATCTATGTAAAAACGATCGACGCGTACGGTAGGTCGAGCGTTCAATTATTGTGCGCTAAGTCGAGGGTAGCGCCTAGCGGCAAGCCGATGACGATTCCCCGCCTCGAATTATCGGCGGCGCTCCTCGCCGCTAAGCTCTGCGCGTCCTGCCTTACGTCTATACGTGCACGTATAGCCAATTGCATACACTGGTGCGATTCAAGCGTTGTACTCGGCTGGATTAAAACCAGTCCGACCAAACTAAAAATGTTTGTCGCGAACAGAGTTGCAGAAATATGTGAAAACACACAGAGTTCATCTTGGCGTTACGTACCTACAAATTTAAACCCGGCAGATCTTATATCTAGGGGCATAGACGCCAATCGTCTACGAGACTCCACGCTTTGGTGGAACGGTCCTGAGTTCCTACTCCAGGAGCAACATCATTGGCCTACTTTAAATTCGAATATAGTACAAGAGCTACCGGAATTAAAAGTGCACTCAAGCATTATTGAACCGAATTTAATTATATTTGAAAATCATTCAAATTTTACAAAATTAAGTCGTTGCTTTTCGTACGTATTAAGATGCATACACAACTGCACACATCCGAATTCAAGGCGTACTGGTAATTTAACTACTATAGAATTAGATGAATCATTCGCAAGGCTTGTTATATTTAGTCAGCTGTGTTCCTTTCAAAGAGAATATACTTGCCTGGCAAATAAATCAACAATAAATACAAAGAGCAAGCTCTTATCACTTTCGCCATTTCTCGACGAAAATAAAGTCATGCGTGTAGGCGGACGGCTCGATTCATCTACATACAGCTACGAAAAGAGACACCCGATTGTATTAGACGGGAAACATCACTTTACCAAATTATTATTTCGCCGCGAGCACTTGCGCCTATTGCATGCCGGACCTCAGGCATTACTTTATTCGGTCAGAGAAACAGTCTGGCCACTGGGGGGAAGATGCCTGGCAAGACGCACGGTCCGCGAATGCGTACTATGCAGGCGACATCAAGGTCGAACTTTGAACCCCATGATGGGAAATTTACCATCACAGCGGGTGATGCCTGCCTTTCCATTTCATACTGTCGGTATCGACTTCGCGGGTCCGTTTCAGATGCTGACTAGAAAGGGTCGAGGTGCAAAAACGATTAAATGCTATTTGTGTTTGTTTATTTGCTTCCGTTACAAATGCGTCCACTTAGAAGCCGTAACTGACCTTTCCAAGGATGCACTAATTTTAACCATGCGTCGCATGATATCCAGACGCGGGAAACCAGCCCAGATTTTCAGTGACAATGGTCGAAACCTGGTTGCCGCAGCTAGGGAAATTACAGAATTTTTGAAAACAAATCCCGTCATATCTGACTTCGCAGCTGACAACCAAATTAAATTTTCTTTTTTACCGGCGTACGCCCCTCACCTCGCAGGCTTATGGGAAGCAGGTATAAAATCTGCCAAGCACCATATAAAGAGATACATAGGAAATAACAAATTAACATTTGAAGAACTGAGTACACTCTTTGCGCAAGTGGAGGCTATCTTAAATAGTCGTCCCTTGTATCCCATGTCTTCCTCTCCTAACGATATGCTCCCTCTATCCCCAGGGCACTTCTTGATCGGCCGGCCGCTGACAAGTTTGCCGTCGCCGCAGATCGAAGACAGCACCAGCACCAGCAGTCTTGACCGCTACGCGAGAATCGAGAGCATAAGGCAGCAGTTTTGGCGTCGGTGGCAAAGGGAATATATCAGCGAGCTCCAGCAGCACACCAAATGGCGCACTAATAAGGACAAACTACACGTCGGAGACCTCGTCATTCTACAAGACGACAACCTCGCTCCACTTCACTGGCGTATGGGCAGAGTGGTAGGATTATTTCCTGGCCCTGATGGCATTTCAAGAGTGGCGGAAATAAAAACCACTAGAGGAGTCGTCAGAAGAGCTTTGACTCGGATTTGCCCTCTTCTTTCGGAAACTTCATCTTAAACACCCTCGGTGTTTCAGAAGGGGGAATCATGTCGGAGCGCTTTACAACCATAGTGTAACGTCAAGTACGCATATAATTAATGTCAATGTCAGTGAACTTCGCGTCATCTGTCAATGTAACTTGTCACACAAAAATATGCAATATCATTCACTTCTTCAAATACAACCTTCGCTGAGGTCACGTTTTTTATTAACTCAAACCTGCATCAAGAACTAGGGTCTGCCTATCGGGCCCTATGGTGTGTCCAATCTAAGGATTGAACAATGCATATATTCACATTAAATCTTGAATCTAAAGTCTAAAGGTGTCAAAACTAGATTTAGATTAGGTTAGGTTAGAACATGAATACGAGGGGTGCCCGGCCACGGGCCGGGCACTTGGGTTCAGTTCAGTCAAAAATTATATATTATTTACTATTATTTATATTTGAATGAGAATGAAAAATAGCAATTATTTTGAATAGTTTTCAGAATGAGACAGACGGGTGTGGTAGGGTAAAATCTCCAATTTAAAGTTCCCTTATTGCGTATATGTTATGTGTGTTTGCATAGTAGTTTACTATAATGGTAAGCGGTTCGTGTAACGATCTTGCGCGTCTATATTTACAAGTGTGTGGGCAGTTCGTGTATTGATTATTCGATGACGAGACCTCGTAAGAGTCCCGTATCGTTATTTTTCGTCACTACCTACCCGTACCTCCCCCCCCGTGCAGGGAGTGGGTAATTTGCGCGCCTGCTGCCTTCCTTGGATGCGGTAGCAGTTTCTCAGGCTCCCTCACCGGAATCGAACCCTGATTCCCCGTTACCCGCGACAAACAATGGTAGTCGCAGAAACTCATTCCGATTACGAGACCTCGTAAGAGTCCCGTATCGTTATTTTTCGTCACTACCTACCCCCCTACCTCCCCCCGTGCGGGGTACAATATTGATATGATATTAAAAAAATACAATTAATAAATAACATAATAAAAGACCACCACTTTTATAGAGACATAACGCCACATAATTATAAAAAGTATAGTGTGTGGATCTAATCAACCACCACTGGCACCAGACCCTCAATGCCCTTAAATTTTACCTCGTTAAAATATTTAAAGTGTACTCATTCCGATTGCGAGACCTCGTAAGAGTCACGAATCATTATTTTTCGTCACTACCTACCCGTACCTCCCCCCTGTGCGGGGTACAATATTGATATGATATTAAAATAATACCATTAATAAATAACATAATAAAAGACCACCACTTTTATAGAGACATAACGCCACTGTGTGGCGCCGCCATCAGTCTCCTTAGACTCGGTACTTTGTCGTCGCCGTCGACTTCGCACCTTCGCCCCATATAGTAGTGGCGCGGCGCGACGGGCCTAATGTGTAATTAAAAAAAAAAAAAAAATTAAATTAATTGTTATTTTACAATATCTTCTAATATGAATAAGAGTACTTTGTATTGGTACGTTTTGATTTTAGTTTTTTTTTTTTCAAACGGAACTGAACCTAAGTGACCTAAGAGTGATCTAGCTATCTGGCTTTCATCAGTGCATCAACAGCAGCATAACTAGTATTAAAATAGTAATGAGTTTTTATTAATGCATATATTCACATTAAATCTTGAATCTAAAGTCTAAAGGTGTCAAAACTAGATTTAGGTTAGGTTAGGTTAGAACATGAATACGAGGGGTGCCCGGCCACAGGCCGGGCACTTGGGTTCAGTTCAGTCAAAAATTATATATTATTTACTATTATTTATATTTGAATGAGAATGAAAAATAGCAATTATTTTGAATAGTTTTCAAAATGAGACAGACGGGTGTGGTAGGGTAAAATCTCCAATTTAAAGTTCCCTTATTGCGTATATGTTATGTGTGCTTGCATAGTAGTTTACTATAATGGTAAGCGGTTCGTGTAACGATCTTGCGCGTCTATATTTACAAGTGTGTGGGCAGTTCGTGTATTGATTATTCGATGACGAGACCTCGTAAGAGTCCCGTATCGTTATTTTTCGTCACTACCTACCCGTACCTCCCCCCTGTGCGGGGTACAATATTGATATGATATTAAAATAATACCATTAATAAATAACATAATAAAAGACCACCACTTTTATAGAGACATAACGCCACTGTGTGGCGCCGCCATCAGTCTCCTTAGACTCGGTACTTTGTCGTCGCCGTCGACTTCGCACCTTCGCCCCATATAGTAGTGGCGCGGCGCGACGGGCCTAATGTGTAAGTGAAAAAAAAAAAAAAAAAAATTAAATTAATTGTTATTTTACAATATCTTCTAATATGAATAAGAGTACTTTGTATTGGTACGTTTTGATTTTAGATTTTTTTTTTTTTAAACGGAACTGAACCTAAGTGACCGGCCTGCGGCCGGGCACCCGTCTTATTCATGTTCTAACCTAACCTAACCTATCCAAACCTTTTAAAACTAGTTTGGATTCCTTTAGACCTCAGCCCACCGGCAACTACGACTAACTAAACACTGATCTAGCTATCTGGCTTTCATCAGTGCATCAACAGCAGCATAACTAGTATTAAAATAGTAATGAGTTTTTATTAATGCATATATTCACATTAAATCTTGAATCTAAAGTCTAAAGGTGTCAAAACTAGATTTAGATTAGGTTAGGTTAGAACATGAATACGAGGGGTGCCCGGCCACGGGCCGGGCACTTGGGTTCAGTTCAGTCAAAAATTGTATATTATTTACTATTATTTATATTTGAATGAGAATGAAAAATAGCAATTATTTTGAATAGTTTTCAGAATGAGACAGACGGGTGTGGTAGGGTAAAATCTCCAATTTAAAGTTCCCTTATTGCGTATATGTTATGTGTGTTTGCATAGTAGTTTACTATAATGGTAAGCGGTTCGTGTAACGATCTTGCGCGTCTATATTTACAAGTGTGTGGGCAGTTCGTGTATTGATTATTCGATGACGAGACCTCGTAAGAGTCCCGTATCGTTATTTTTCGTCACTACCTACCCGTACCTCCCCCCCCGTGCAGGGAGTGGGTAATTTGCGCGCCTGCTGCCTTCCTTGGATGCGGTAGCAGTTTCTCAGGCTCCCTCACCGGAATCGAACCCTGATTCCCCGTTACCCGCGACAAACAATGGTAGTCGCAGAAACTCATTCCGATTACGAGACCTCGTAAGAGTCCCGTATCGTTATTTTTCGTCACTACCTACCCCCCTACCTCCCCCCGTGCGGGGTACAATATTGATATGATATTAAAAAAATACCATTAATAAATAACATAATAAAAGACCACCACTTTTATAGAGACATAACGCCACATAATTATAAAAAGTATAGTGTGTGGATCTAATCAACCACCACTGGCACCAGACCCTCAATGCCCTTAAATTTTACCTCGTTAAAATATTTAAAGTGTACTCATTCCGATTGCGAGACCTCGTAAGAGTCCCGTATCGTTATTTTTCGTCACTACCTACCCGTACCTCCCCCCTGTGCGGGGTACAATATTGATATGATATTAAAATAAAACCATTAATAAATAACATAATAAAAGACCACCACTTTTATAGAGACATAACGCCACTGTGTGGCGCCGCCATCAGTCTCCTTAGACTCGGTACTTTGTCGTCGCCGTCGACTTCGCACCTTCGCCCCATATAGTAGTGGCGCGGCGCGACGGGCCTAATGTATAAATGAAAAAAAAAAAAAAAAAAAAAAATTAATTGTTATTTTACAATATCTTCTAATATGAATAAGAGTACTTTGTATTGGTACGTTTTGATTTTAGTTTTTTTTTTTTAAACGGAACTGAACCTAAGTGACCGGCCTGCGGCCGGGCACCCGTCTTATTCATGTTCTAACCTAACCTAACCTATCCAAACCTTTTAAAACTAGTTTGGATTCCTTTAGACCTCAGCCCACCGGCAACTACGACTAACTAAACACTGATCTAGCTATCTGGCTTTCATCAGTGCATCAACAGCAGCATAACTAGTATTAAAATAGTAATGAGTTTTTATTAATGCATATATTCACATTAAATCTTGAATCTAAAGTCTAAAGGTGTCAAAACTAGATTTAGGTTAGGTTAGGTTAGAACATGAATACGAGGGGTGCCCGGCCACAGGCCGGGCACTTGGGTTCAGTTCAGTCAAAAATTATATATTATTTACTATTATTTATATTTGAATGAGAATGAAAAATAGCAATTATTTTGAATAGTTTTCAAAATGAGACAGACGGGTGTGGTAGGGTAAAATCTCCAATTTAAAGTTCCCTTATTGCGTATATGTTATGTGTGCTTGCATAGTAGTTTACTATAATGGTAAGCGGTTCGTGTAACGATCTTGCGCGTCTATATTTACAAGTGTGTGGGCAGTTCGTGTATTGATTATTCGATGACGAGACCTCGTAAGAGTCCCGTATCGTTATTTTTCGTCACTACCTACCCGTACCTCCCCCCTGTGCGGGGTACAATATTGATATGATATTAAAATAATACCATTAATAAATAACATAATAAAAGACCACCACTTTTATAGAGACATAACGCCACTGTGTGGCGCCGCCATCAGTCTCCTTAGACTCGGTACTTTGTCGTCGCCGTCGACTTCGCACCTTCGCCCCATATAGTAGTGGCGCGGCGCGACGGGCCTAATGTGTAATTAAAAAAAAAAAAAAATTAAATTAATTGTTATTTTACAATATCTTCTAATATGAATAAGAGTACTTTGTATTGGTACGTTTTGATTTTAGTTTTTTTTTTTTTAAACGGAACTGAACCTAAGTGACCGGCCTGCGGCCGGGCACCCGTCTTATTCATGTTCTAACCTAACCTAACCTAACCTATCCAAACCTTTTAAAACTAGTTTGGATTCCTTTAGACCTCAGCCCACCGGCAACTACGACTAACTAAACACTGATCTAGCTATCTGGCTTTCATCAGTGCATCAACAGCAGCATAACTAGTATTAAAATAGTAATGAGTTTTTATTAATGCATATATTCACATTAAATCTTGAATCTAAAGTCTAAAGGTGTCAAAACTAGATTAAGATTAGGTTAGGTTAGAACATGAATACGAGGGGTGCCCGGCCACGGGCCGGGCACTTGGGTTCAGTTCAGTCAAAAATTGTATATTATTTACTATTATTTATATTTGAATGAGAATGAAAAATAGCAATTATTTTGAATAGTTTTCAGAATGAGACAGACGGGTGTGGTAGGGTAAAATCTCCAATTTAAAGTTCCCTTATTGCGTATATGTTATGTGTGTTTGCATAGTAGTTTACTATAATGGTAAGCGGTTCGTGTAACGATCTTGCGCGTCTATATTTACAAGTGTGTGGGCAGTTCGTGTATTGATTATTCGATGACGAGACCTCGTAAGAGTCCCGTATCGTTATTTTTCGTCACTACCTACCAGTACCTCCCCCCCCGTGCAGGGAGTGGGTAATTTGCGCGCCTGCTGCCTTCCTTGGATGCGGTAGCAGTTTCTCAGGCTCCCTCACCGGAATCGAACCCTGATTCCCCGTTACCCGCGACAAACAATGGTAGTCGCAGAAACTCATTCCGATTACGAGACCTCGTAAGAGTCCCGTATCGTTATTTTTCGTCACTACCTACCCCCCTACCTCCCCCCGTGCGGGGTACAATATTGATATGATATTAAAAAAATACCATTAATAAATAACATAATAAAAGACCACCACTTTTATAGAGACATAACGCCACATAATTATAAAAAGTATAGTGTGTGGATCTAATCAACCACCACTGGCACCAGACCCTCAATGCCCTTAAATTTTACCTCGTTAAAATATTTAAAGTGTACTCATTCCGATTGCGAGACCTCGTAAGAGTCCCGTATCGTTATTTTTCGTCACTACCTACCCGTACCTCCCCCCTGTGCGGGGTACAATATTGATATGATATTAAAATAATACCATTAATAAATAACATAATAAAAGACCACCACTTTTATAGAGACATAACGCCACTGTGTGGCGCCGCCATCAGTCTCCTTAGACTCGGTACTTTGTCGTCGCCGTCGACTTCGCACCTTCGCCCCATATAGTAGTGGCGCGGCGCGACGGGCCTAATGTGTAATTAAAAAAAAAAAAAAATTAAATTAATTGTTATTTTACAATATCTTCTAATATGAATAAGAGTACTTTATAATAATAATAATAATAATAATAAATATTTATTTCAAGTAACATAGACTCATATTGTTAGTAATACAAAGCTTATATCTATGTTAGTAAATTAACCTAAAAAACACTAAGTACCTAATTATTAAGTATGTAGGTCATCGCTGCACCATTCCATTAGAAACGACGCAGCAATGATTTACATATACACAGTCCAATCGACTGGCAATCAATTTCAGAATGCTGTTGGAACTGCTCCGCAATCTACGCACCAGGGATCCGCATCTTTTACGCATTGTCGCATAAAAACAATCAACTTGCGCCGCCGCAAACATCCCTGATGCGCTGCAATACCGGGGCAGCCCCATCAGCACCCTGAAGGCATTGTTATACTGGACACGGAGAGCGCTGTACGATTTTGTGGAGTACTTGACCCACAGGTTGCACGTGTAAAAAGATGTACAATAGGCTCTAAACAAAGTTATCTTTACATTGGTGGAACAACGTGCAAACCTGCGAGCCAGCATATTCGCTCTCACTGACACTGCTCTCCGTTCCCTCTCGATGTCAGTATCGTCTTTGAGGTCAGGGGTCAACATATGCCCTAGATATTTATATTGATACACTCTTTCTAGTGCATTTCCATTTAGAAAGATGGGTGGAACTTTCTTCTGTGTTTTGCCCATGGCCTCAAAGACCATTACCACACTTTTCTTTACATTATAAGTAAGACCGTGTTTTTCCACAAAAGCTTCACAAATCGCCAACAGTTTTCTCAGGCCACAAACCGACGCACTCACCAGCACCATGTCATCAGCGTAGCTAATGTTATTCAAACAAACCCCATCTATGTAACAGCCGGTCCTGGTGCTGCTGAGCTCGCCGAGCAACTCGTTCACATATAGGTTGAAGAGCGTAGGTGAAGTCAAACCCCCCTGCCTCACCCCGCACTCCAACAGATACGGACGTGATAATACGCCCGCCCATCGCACGCTGTTGACCTGGTTTCCATACCAATATTTGAAAATATTGATGAGTTCCAGTGGAACTTTAATTCCTTCCAGTTTTCTCCATAAGATATCATAAGATACCAGGTCAAAAGCCTTGGATAGGTCCAGAAAGCAGGCGTAAATTGAAGTCTTACGCTTCGTATAGTATGTGACAGCATGCTTAAGACCAAGCACAGCGCTCTCCGTCGACACTCCAGGTTGAAATCCAAACTGGTTGTCATGTGGCCTAAATAACTTATTCAGTTGGTTATTAAGCATGCTGTCAAACACCTTCGAGATGACCGTTGCCAATGAGATAGGCCTATAGTTGTTTTTGTCCGCTAAGTCGCCGGTTTTGTTTTTCACAATAGGTACAACTATAGTCCTCATCATCTCACTAGGCATAAAACTGTGGCTCATACAAATATTATAGAGCATTGTGAGCACTCTGGGTAAATGTGGCCCAGCATACTGTAGATGCTCAATGCTGAGTCCATCATGACCTGGAGATTTTCCTCTGGTCATATGCTTAATTGTGTGAGCAACGTCTTTACACTTAAATTGAATTTCCATTTCAATACTGGCCTCAACATCAAGCATCGTTTGTGAAGGACCCCGGGGTGATTTAACTACGAAGTGCTCCATGAAAAGATCGGAAATCTTGTCTGGCTCACACACGCCACCAACGCTCACAGGCAGTGACGGTTTGTTATTCATTTTATTTGTATGTTTCCAAAATCCGCGAAAATCGTTTTTTGAGTGATGCGAGGCTAGAATATCCAACTTAATTTGCTCTTCATGGTTTTGGCACCATTTCAAACGAGATTTGAAAATTTTTCTAGCCTCACACATTTCTCCATAAATAATTCCCGAAGTTGGTTTACCGTACCACGACCATAACAAAAATTTTTGCCTGGCCATCCCGTGAGCTTCGGCTACGTGCTTATTCCAACCAAGGACCTTCTTTCTTTTTACGCGCCTAGTGCTCTCTCGACCTACCAGTGACGATTCTATCAAGGCCTGAACGATGTTGCTGTACAACTGAGTTATTACATCTCTATGCCTGATGTCACTGCATGTACGATCACAGCAACCGTGAAGCTCCTGTGGGAAGTTAATCATCCTCAGCCTCTCGTGACATTCCCTCTGGTATGTGTCTATTTGATGTTGATTTCGCTCACCCCAGTAAATCTCATTTAAATAGGTATTACAATCCGCTCTCTTAGGTATCAAAACGTCAATATTACATTCCACTACCAGAGGGAAATGATCCGACCACAACACATCGTATAGAACTGACACATTGCGCACGGAGTCTGCCGCTGCTTTAGTTACTAGGCAGTGATCGAGCCACCGCTTAGACCCGTGTGCTTCGCTTAAAAAAGTATAGGTATTCGACCTCGGACCTAGCACTTCCGCATCTATACAGCTCCATTCTCGTTCTATGCAGAACTGAGTAAGTTTATGATAAAAGCGCTCCGAAGGGTGCGCATTGTAGTCCCCAAGTATATATACACAACTTTCCCCGTAGGTCTCAATAATGGCACTCACCGAGCTTAGAATGTCCGTGAAATCCGCTAGGTTAGCAATCACATCCGTAGGCATATATACACTCATCACGATAAACGATTTTTCATGTAACACTACCTTTATAGCACAGATGCGCCGATTGTTACACTGAATCACTGACACTTTTTGAAAGACGCTACGCCTCCACAGCAGCGCGACCCCTCCATAAGGTCTTCCACGTAGAATACCCGCCGATGTGTCCACCGCAGACACTCCCGTGGCGCTGAAGTCATCGCACAAAGTGTCAAGAAAAGACAATTCTTCCGGGAGCAACCAGTGTTCTTGAAGTGCAATTATATCTGAAGTTTTACATAACTCACTAATACATTGTGCAGATCGCTTCACGCTCTTGCAATTAAAAGTAACAAAATTACATAAGAAACCTTTATCCATTAACAGTAGGTGTATTATTCAGCGGGACCTCTGTAACAGGCGTTTCGTTCAGACGCTTATGTTTGAAATGCACAAACCGACGAAAAATTATTCCCTGTGGCCAGAGATTCTCATCTAGATATAATGGGAGTTTGCTTTGAGATACCAAAAGCTTATATGCGTGGTGTTCACACTGTCGTTTAATAGAAATTTTTTCCAAAGTGACATTCTCCTTTGTTTTCTTCGAGATATAATTAATTATATCCGATTCCACCGTGTCTTTATGTACATTCGTAATGAATAAGGGTATTTTCCTATCTGCCGCCCTAAATTTCTCTTCGCATTCTACTACAAAATTTCCTGTATTACCAATGAGCCGGTTTTTAGATCTTTGCGACTTCCTCTGCACCACCGTCCAGCCTTCGTTTGGGTCATGGACCTTCGCGACGCCCGCATAAGTTTGCTTTTGCATTGGCCCCGTCGACTGATCACTCGGCTCGCTAGTGATAACGTGCGATGACGCACCTTGCTCCCCGCCGCCGGCGCCCGCGCGCACCGCGGCGTCGGGCTCCGAGCCGCGTCCACCGCTCGTGATGCAACGATTAATTTTTTGTTTAAATACGTTACTTGAAAACGCGGGACTACCCTCCTTGTTATTTATATTCATATTTCTATACTGCAGATTATATTCACTAGGGGAAGATTGCTGGCAATTTGAATGTTCTAAATTAGTCACAACTATGGTATCGTCTAATTGAGATAATCCTATCGGTCCACTATCACGGTAGGCTCCTCTTTTCATGTTAACTTTTACGGCTGAGAAAGGCGGCGACAAAGACTTTCCGAATTGACACTCCTTTTTTACTTCTTCAAGCTGTTCAACTGTCACATACGAAGATTTTATGTTTTGAATCTCCGCCTGCAACAACATCATATCCTTAAGGAGCTTGGAGACGTCTAGGTGATCAAACGTTATAGGTGGTAGCTTCTCCAAATCCCTAGCTACGAATATAGGCATGACATCTGGATCGGTCACTTTAAACAAGCCTATAATGTCATTCAATAGGCGTCCCTCTTTGCCTTTGCCTTTACGTGCTGTCTTACACAAGTCAGACGGTAACGACTCCCGAAGAAGGTTGTTCGATTTTAAAATTTGTTCGGACGAGAAAGCTGACTCACATATTCGCACCAAACTAATTTCATCCGCGATGGATATTTTATTTTGGATATAAGCTAATAGCTCATCGATAACTATATTACAATTGTTGCACTTTAACGTATTCGTCATTTTCGAAAACACCTCCGCGCTACGCGCGACGCTTCTGTCAACGTCCGTCGCGGCCCGATGCGCGCGTGCAACTTTGTATTGGTACGTTTTGATTTTAGTTTTTTTTTTTTTAAACGGAACTGAACCTAAGTGACCGGCCTGCGGCCGGGCACCCGTCTTATTCATGTTCTAACCTAACCTAACCTAACCTATCCAAACCTTTTAAAACTAGTTTGGATTCCTTTAGACCTCAGCCCACCGGCAACTACGACTAACTAAACACTGATCTAGCTATCTGGCTTTCATCAGTGCATCAACAGCAGCATAACTAGTATTAAAATAGTAATGAGTTTTTATTAATGCATATATTCACATTAAATCTTGAATCTAAAGTCTAAAGGAAATCAAAACTAGATTTAGGTTAGGTTATGTATATGACATGGTTCAGTTCAGTCAAAAATTATATATTATTTACTGTTATTTATATTTGAATGAGAATGCAAAGAATGAGACAGACGGGTGTGGTAGGGTAAAATCTCCAATTTAAAGTTCCCTTATTGCGTATATGTTATGTGTGTTTGCATAGTAGTTTACTATAATGGTAAGCGGTTCGTGTAACGATCTTGCGCGTCTATATTTACAAGTGTGTGGGCAGTTCGTGTATTGATTATTCGATGACGAGACCTCGTAAGAGTCCCGTATCGTTATTTTTCGTCACTACCTACCCGTACCTCCCCCCCCGTGCAGGGAGTGGGTAATTTGCGCGCCTGCTGCCTTCCTTGGATGCGGTAGCAGTTTCTCAGGCTCCCTCACCGGAATCGAACCCTGATTCCCCGTTACCCGCGACAAACAATGGTAGTCGCAGAAACTCATTCCGATTACGAGACCTCGTAAGAGTCCCGTATCGTTATTTTTCGTCACTACCTACCCCCCTACCTCCCCCCGTGCGGGGTACAATATTGATATGATATTAAAAAAATACCATTAATAAATAACATAATAAAAGACCACCACTTTTATAGAGACATAACGCCACATAATTATAAAAAGTATAGTGTGTGGATCTAATCAACCACCACTGGCACCAGACCCTCAATGCCCTTAAATTTTACCTCGTTAAAATATTTAAAGTGTACTCATTCCGATTGCGAGACCTCGTAAGAGTCCCGTATCGTTATTTTTCGTCACTACCTACCCGTACCTCCCCCCTGTGCGGGGTACAATATTGATATGATATTAAAATAAAACCATTAATAAATAACATAATAAAAGACCACCACTTTTATAGAGACATAACGCCACTGTGTGGCGCCGCCATCAGTCTCCTTAGACTCGGTACTTTGTCGTCGCCGTCGACTTCGCACCTTCGCCCCATATAGTAGTGGCGCGGCGCGACGGGCCTAATGTATAAATGAAAAAAAAAAAAAAAAAAAAAAATTAATTGTTATTTTACAATATCTTCTAATATGAATAAGAGTACTTTGTATTGGTACGTTTTGATTTTAGTTTTTTTTTTTTAAACGGAACTGAACCTAAGTGACCGGCCTGCGGCCGGGCACCCGTCTTATTCATGTTCTAACCTAACCTAACCTATCCAAACCTTTTAAAACTAGTTTGGATTCCTTTAGACCTCAGCCCACCGGCAACTACGACTAACTAAACACTGATCTAGCTATCTGGCTTTCAACAGTGCATCAACAGCAGCATAACTAGTATTAAAATAGTAATGAGTTTTTATTAATGCATATATTCACATTAAATCTTGAATCTAAAGTCTAAAGGTGTCAAAACTAGATTTAGGTTAGGTTAGGTTAGAACATGAATACGAGGGGTGCCCGGCCACAGGCCGGGCACTTGGGTTCAGTTCAGTCAAAAATTATATATTATTTACTATTATTTATATTTGAATGAGAATGAAAAATAGCAATTATTTTGAATAGTTTTCAAAATGAGACAGACGGGTGTGGTAGGGTAAAATCTCCAATTTAAAGTTCCCTTATTGCGTATATGTTATGTGTGCTTGCATAGTAGTTTACTATAATGGTAAGCGGTTCGTGTAACGATCTTGCGCGTCTATATTTACAAGTGTGTGGGCAGTTCGTGTATTGATTATTCGATGACGAGACCTCGTAAGAGTCCCGTATCGTTATTTTTCGTCACTACCTACCCGTACCTCCCCCCTGTGCGGGGTACAATATTGATATGATATTAAAATAATACCATTAATAAATAACATAATAAAAGACCACCACTTTTATAGAGACATAACGCCACTGTGTGGCGCCGCCATCAGTCTCCTTAGACTCGGTACTTTGTCGTCGCCGTCGACTTCGCACCTTCGCCCCATATAGTAGTGGCGCGGCGCGACGGGCCTAATGTGTAAGTGAAAAAAAAAAAAAAAAAAATTAAATTAATTGTTATTTTACAATATCTTCTAATATGAATAAGAGTACTTTGTATTGGTACGTTTTGATTTTAGTTTTTTTTTTTTTTAAACGGAACTGAACCTAAGTGACCGGCCTGCGGCCGGGCACCCGTCTTATTCATGTTCTAACCTAACCTAACCTATCCAAACCTTTTAAAACTAGTTTGGATTCCTTTAGACCTCAGCCCACCGGCAACTACGACTAACTAAACACTGATCTAGCTATCTGGCTTTCATCAGTGCATCAACAGCAGCATAACTAGTATTAAAATAGTAATGAGTTTTTATTAATGCATATATTCACATTAAATCTTGAATCTAAAGTCTAAAGGAAATCAAAACTAGATTTAGGTTAGGTTATGTATATGACATGGTTCAGTTCAGTCAAAAATTATATATTATTTACTGTTATTTATATTTGAATGAGAATGCAAAGAATGAGACAGACGGGTGTGGTAGGTTCGGTAGTATTAAATATGTAAAATCTCCAATTTAAGGTGGCATGAAAATTCAACGTTGTTTAGCCGAGTACCGAGTCGTGTGGTTCCATAACTAGTTACGTCGCGATGACAAATGTCAAAATGGGCCTATTACTTTTTAAGACTATAGCACCGATGAAGAAGACATGGCTGCACAGTGATATACCTTTGCCGTTTCCCTACGGGAAAAAATAAAGAAACTAAAGATTTTTTTTATATTATACTCTTTGTTAATAGATCTGTGTGCGTAATAATAACTTCTTAATCTGTGTTCCTAGTTTTTTTTTTCTGGTCTGTGGTTCGTAAGCTGTGGGTTCGGCTAGAAATTAAGAAATTTTAATGTGAAGCAGTTAACATTAAATTTAGATTTCAGAGTGATTCTGCTTTTGCTTCGATACAATACATACTAATTTTCGTGAAGTTTGTGGATGTTTTCAACAAGCAGTTAATCTAACCAAGTCTTCGTGGTATTTTTATTATAGTTAATTTACGTTGGTCCAGATGGATTTGGTAAGTAGTTTTCGGAGAAGGCTTTTTTGGTATCTCCATCTCTCATCTTATTCTGTCCTGAACATTGTAGGTACGTAATGAAAATCATTTGTCAGTTATATTATAAGGGCGGTTCTCGTTTGTTTGTGCACCGCCATTTATTTATACAGATCGTCGTGTAGAAACGACTACGAAGCGCACTCTTTTTTACTATCGATTATTTTTCATATGTCCGCATACTAAACCTATATCGACACCATGAACGTATTAATTCCATCACATAATATCCATCACATAACCTTCAAAATTTTGACATACTTTAATTGAAACTGCCCGCCTGCCGGCATCATCTCAACCACCTGGGAACCACCTGGGGCGCTGGTCTGCGAATTGTTTGACCATTAATCAGATGTTTCAGCTACTAGCTCATCCGGTAATGATGGATCACCTTTGCTTCTCTATGCCAATCAAAGATTTTACAGAGTACTTTTCTGGCAAACATTGCAAGTTTATTTGTCAAGTATACAATCAACAATAAATAGAATTAATTATCAACAGATGATGATGCTACAAATGACTATAAGAAGCAAAGCTCAAGAGATTGGCCCACCACATTGGCTGTATAAGTTCAACTTTATCTATATCAAATCCATTACTGCACACACATTGCACTCAGGACTTATTAGGAGTGATACATAAATCAAAACCACAATAATGTGTTTCGGTAACATACATAAATTACACAGAATATGAATTTAAAAAACAGTTTTTAATTTATCATTGTGCATATAATACACAAACTCATTATCTCGAGCATACGGATTGATTGCCATGTTCTATAATAATAATAATAATCTTTTATTCAGGCTAAAAATGATGGATAAATATAATTAAATAATAATTAATATAGTAAAACAACTAATAAATTCTAATCTTTTGTGAAACATATTGAATGATGTAAATGTACCTTAAAGAAGTGGTTCAGGGATCTTAATTATTTCGAAACAATACATTAAAAATATTGAGCTCGCAGGCGGGCGGAGCGGCGGTGGGCGCGGCGGCGGCGCCGGGCGGCTACCTGAGCGCGCCCGTGTACGACCTGCGGCAAGTGGGCGACGTGCACACGGGTGAGTAGCGGCGCGGCGGCGCGCCCGAGCCGCGCTGACCCCGGTGTGTGCAGGGCCGGGCGCCAAGTGGGCCACGCTGGCGGGGCTGCTGGGCGGCGGCGGCGCGCGCCTGGCGCCCGACGCGGCCGACGCGGTGGCGCGCGCCAAGAAGTACGCCATGGAGCAGAGCATCAAGATGGTGCTCATGAAGCAGACGCTGGCGCACCAGCAGCAGCAGATGGCCTCGCAGCGCACGCAGGTGCAGCGGCAGCAGGCGCTGGCGCTCATGTGCAGGTGCGCGTGATGACGCGATGCCGGAGGCTCCCGCCGCGGCGGTGGAGCCCGTGACGCCCGAGCTGAAAAGATCTGACGGCGCGGCCCGCGCCGGGCGCCCTCCGGCGCCGCCCGCGCCGCTCACGCTCTCTCTGTCGCAGGGTGTACGTGGGCTCCATCTCGTTCGAGCTGAAGGAGGACACCATCCGGCAGGCCTTCCTGCCGTTCGGGCCCATCAAGTCCATCAACATGTCGTGGGACCCGGTGACGCAGAAGCACAAGGGCTTCGCCTTCGTGGAGTACGAGATCCCCGAGGCGGCGCAGCTGAGCCTGGAGCAGATGAACGGCGTCATGCTGGGCGGCCGCAACATCAAGGTCGTGGGGCGGCCGTCCAACATGCCGCAGGCGCAGGCCGTCATCGACGAGATCCAGGAGGAGGCCAAGCAGTACAACCGCATCTACGTGGCCTCCATCCACCCCGAGCTCACGGAGGACGACATCAAGAACGTGTTCGAGGCCTTCGGCAGCATCACGTACTGCAAGCTGGCGCACGGGGCCAGCCAGCACAAGCACAAGGGCTACGGCTTCATCGAATACGCCACGCTGGCCGCCGCGCTCGAGGCCATCGCGTCCATGAACCTGTTCGACCTGGGCGGCCAGTACCTGCGCGTGGGGCGCGCCATCACGCCGCCCAACGCGCTGGCGGGCCCGCCGCAGGCCGGCGTCATGCCCACGGCCGCCGCCGTGGCCGCCGCGGCCGCCACGGCCAAGATCCAGGCCATGGACGCCGTGGCCAGCAACGCCGTGGCGCTGGGCCTCACCAAGCTGTCCGCGCTGGGCGTGCCGCCCGCCGCCGCGCTGCCTTCGCTGGCGGCCGCGCTGCCGCTGCCCGTCACGCTGCCCGTCGCGCTGCCCGCGGCGCTGCCGGCCGCGCCGCCCGCCGCGCCGGCGCCCTCGCCGCTGCCGCCCGCCGCGCCGCCGGCGCCGGCCGTCCCGCCGCCGGGCGTGGTGATCCCGGCGCCCGCGCGGCCGGAGAGCGCCGCGGCCGCCGCCGAGGGGCTGGGCCAGCAGGCCGCGCTGCAGCGCAAGCTGCTGGACAGCTCGCCGGACACGCTGCAGCAGCAGGAGTCGCTGAGCATCTCGGGGCAGTCGGCGCGCCACCTGGTCATGCAGCGCCTCATGCGGCGCCGCGCCTCGCGCACGCTGCTGCTGCGCAACATGGTGGCGGCGGCCGACGTGGACGAGGCGCTGCACCACGAGATCCAGGAGGAGTGCTCCAAGTGGGGCCGCGTGGAGCGCCTCGTCATCTACAACGAGCGCCAGAGCGAGGACGACGACCCCGCGCACGCCGACGTCAAGATCTTCGTGCAGTTCGCGGACGCGGACGAGGCGGCGGCGGCGGCGGCCGCGCTGGCGGGCCGCTACTTCGGCGGACGCACCGTCAGCGCCGCGCTCTACGACCAGGACCTGTTCGACCACGGCGACCTGTCGGCGTAGCGCGACCGGCCCCGCTCTGCCGCGCCGACGACCGTTACTTAGTTACTGTAACATACCAATTTTTTAATTAAAGAAGAAAATCCATGTTGGGAACGTATTTTACTGAGAAGACGGGCAGGAGATAAAAATTATGGCCCCTAACAAAGGATATAATTGTGTCCACCTTAAGCCAAGGAGTATGGAATAGAAGTTTACCTCCATTTATTACCAACTATATTTTTTGGATATTATTTTGACTCGTGCACCAGTGCTCTAAGATTTGATAAAGCTGTGGGAGAAGATAATTTTTTGTCCTTTCCCCGGGGATACAATTGACTCCTGCCCGTGCTAGCCGTGCAGGGTTTGTAACAGTTAAAATAATAATTATCATAATAATCATTTACTCTGGTTAGAAAATAAATTGACACAATATTCAAATTAAAGCTCTACCATCTGTGGATGTGAAACCTGTAACATAGGGCTGGTGTTTCCTGATTTTCATAAGCTTTTATTTAACTTTCAATGTATGCATGTATGTTAGTTCAGGTAGAATCTTGGATGAGAAGATGATGGACTTGTAATTATTAATGCACTCCTACAATATATCAAATGAAAGGGCCTACTAAGAATAAATCGAAAAATATAATGTTGTATAATTGCTGCATTGTAGAACAAAGAATGCTGCCAATAATATGTTGGGCTTGCACAGTACACAAAATGCAGCACTGTGGACCATGCAGTTTTATACTTAGGCTTGAATTTGTTGCAGCTGGTCAAGCATATGCAAAATTCTGGGCAGAATAATACTGTATATGGCTTTGCTATAATGCTGTCTTCGGCCAATAAGACCACTAGCTTCCTTTCACAACAATATTTCTTTTTCAGTTTAGCTTCCAGTAAAAATCATCGATTTTAAAATTTTTTAATAATCTATCACCATACTTACTTTTATTGATACTATATTTTTCACTCATGTGTTTATGCCCATTTTGAAGACATAGCTGTACGCTGATATACCTGTGACTTTTCAATATAGGAAAGAGACAAAAAAAATGACTGAATAGGCTGTGTGATCAATGATCTCTACCTGTCCTGAAGAGGGAAAATTAAAAACAAAATAATAAAAAATCCCACCACTAACGAAGAACAAGGCAAAGCCTAAATAAGTAACGCCTTAGATAAGGAGATTCCTAGGCATACATCAACCGATCATCAATAGCTATCACATTATTAGGCATTAGGCAAACGATTTAGGCGATCCCTAGGTTTAGTGAAAACTGGCATAAGTCTTATAGTAGTACTTTAGGCTATCTGTAGGCGGACTAAAACTCAATTTCATGCACTTTGGCATATAAAAGTATATGACTTTCTGTATCTGGGTTCTAAACTTCTAGTATTGTTGATCATATTCAGAACTTTGAAATGAAATATCTGAATATGAACTTACATAGGGTCTTATTATTAAATAACATTCCTTCATATTCTACTATTAAGCATGCGAAATGTAATGTGCACGACAAGAGCAATCATTAATCATGTCTTCAAAATCTTGACAAGCATTAAAAGTTATTAATTAAATTATACAGGTACATTTAGATGAGGATATTTTTTTTTAGCAAAAAATGTATAAATACTTATTTGTTTGTTACATTTTCTTTCAAGGTAATACTATTCTCAATATTAATTTACAAGAAAATTATAACATGGGTATAAACAGTAAATGCAGACAAAACCTTGCGCCTGATCTAATTATCCACTTTACAGATTTAAGAACAGTTTGGGAGAATTTGAATCTGGCCCTTAAAATAAATTAAATGAAAATATTAAATTAATGTTTTCTTCCACTTCTTGTTAATATTCGTTTATTCCTTTATGTTTCAAGTAACAACATTCATGAATAAATGAATTCATTACTTGACGCGTGGTCTATTTATGTAGTGCGTGCTCAGGGGAATAATTGGCGGGAAATAACGAAACTAATAGGTACGTACCTACGTAGTTTTTTCAGTTATGGGATTTGTATCTTTTATTCAAAGTAAAAAACAGTGCCAAATTCAGTCGTAAAGCTTCTATAAAATATGTCATTCAATGTCGTATCCACCTAATAAGACTTGCTTTAAAACCACTGGCATCACACTCCTGAATTCTTGACTAAGGAACAACATGATGTCTTTTATTAATAGCTCGCCAACGTCATAGCATTGCAAACTGCTGGACGAAGGATAGGCGAGTTGTGGCCATTGGATCTAATGGGGCAAGTAAACATTCTCACTGGCTGAGCTAAACATTATCGCTCCGGAATCTGAAGATCCAGCTTAAGGCTGGCCTTATGGCCTTAACTAGTTCTTCAAACGCGGGACACAAGATGGTTAAAGTGAACAGGCAACGGAAAATAACCTAGCGATATTTTTATAAATTTATAAAAATTGATAAATTCCTCCAAGTGTAGGTAAAAACACTAATAAAAATTATAACATAGCGATAGTTTTTTTCTTCCTTAGATATCCAGTCTGTTTTTATTGCTTTATTGAATTACGTAGAAATTCTTGTTGTTTTGCTTTTGCAATCGATTTCTTTTAGTAGTTTTATTTTTGTATTTACTTTGCTTTGAGCGGGTATACTTATAATTAAAAGTTCAATTCAATTCTTGTTTATGGCTTTTGTCTGTGCCAACTGGGTACAAGGTACTTCGCCAATGTCTTGTAGATAGAGAAGGCATGAAGGAGATTATCGTACCAAGTAATAAATAGTTGTGATTATCTTGTTAGTTGTTAAGCTAAGACATCACAGACAACGCATTTATGAATATGCTATAACACGGAACTTTATATGCATTATACATTCTTTAATTTTATTACTTACTATATATTTACATAAAAATCTACAATAAGGACTGAAAACAAACATTTAACACTCAAAGGACAGGGGACTTTGGTAGGAAGAATATATGTTATATATCCATATATGTTCTGGCAAGAGTACATATAGGTCCTGCGATGATCTTTTAAATGTCCTAGAAAACCTTACTCTACAGCTGTTTTGGCACATGAATCAGCAGTCTCGGATACCCAAGTGGCTTGGAATCCGAACCAGTAGGATGGATAGTCCTTTTTGATTGTGAGAACAGAGCCTCCCGGATTATTAAGATAATGGGAAATCGTGATTTGCTGCAAAAGGGATTTTCTTTAATAGACATTAAACAGCTTAAAGAGTCAGTCTGAATAACCGTCTGTTGTAGGTAATAATGGGACAGTGCAAACAGGATTTCTTCCAAAAGAGTAATGGCCTCTCCGGTAAAAACAAGAGCTGGGAGAGCATTTAAATTTTAAAACAATTTTGTAAATAGGAACCCAACAGGCAGCACTTACACAACCTTCTGGTGACAGCTTTTATCAGAATATATATAAAGATGAATTTTGACTAATACGCCTTTTTAGTTTGATGTTGGTATCTGGGGCTCCTTTAGTCGGCCTAGATCTGTGATGATGGATAATTAAGTTCATTATAATCTTGTTGTGACAATGTCCCGTCGTGACCACGATCCATGCAGCTGGGTTGAAATATCGACAAATCCAAAAATATTATCTTGGTATGTTGAACCCGTTGAACTATATTTAAGAAGTGACAATTCTTCTTCTTTTTGGTTTATTGGTTCTGCGCGCTGAGCGATTGAACCATTGTCAATTGCTTATGCTGTGGTCAAGTGTTATTTTTATTTATACATTTTTTTTTAAACGAGGGAACTTTATACATTGAAAAAAAAACTTAAGTTTTTAAAAAAGGAAACGGAATTTCGAAAAGAATTAATAGGATCAGGAAAGGATTAAATAGTATAATAATATGGAATACTTAAACTAGCTACTTATTTGCAACTTAATATCATACAATAGGATAAATGAGGAAAAAAGTTTATATATACAAGGTTCATTAATGGACAAGAGGATGTCAACGGAAGTAGGAAGTGGGATGTTAAACTTAATAAGACCCTGGTAAAATGAATCCCGGTTATATTTTGAGCATGATAAGAATATGTGGTTCAGGTCACCCACCTCACCACATTCGCACAAATCACTCCACAATTCCAAATTTCGCCTGTTGCACAGGAGAACAAACGCGGCCCAAACGCATACG
This sequence comes from Pararge aegeria, assembly GCF_905163445.1. Classification (NCBI taxonomy): domain Eukaryota; kingdom Metazoa; phylum Arthropoda; class Insecta; order Lepidoptera; family Nymphalidae; genus Pararge; species Pararge aegeria. The sequence continues at coordinate 17,346,900 of NC_053199.1, read as the reverse complement.
CGTCAAGATACATGTCACTCTCCTGCTCAACTTTAAACCCGAGAACCATGGCTTTGACGGAATAGAGTATTGAATCCTAGCGAAAGATTTACCCTTTGACTGGCTAGAATTCGACCAAGCCATTTTCCAAGATTCCTGAAGGGAATGTTTTGGCAATGCACATAAATCGAAGGCATAGTTACAATAGTCGGCAATATCTCCGCATGATATAGCCTCATTGGCAAGCTGGTCAGCACGTTCATTTCCAGAAATTCCAGTGTGACCTGGTACCCAGGAAGACACCACTGTATAGCCTTTTTCATTACAAGTAAGCAGGAGGTTTCTAATTTTTAAAATAACATGGCTTATCTGGGCAGACTTAAATGGAAATCTAGATAAAGCTTGCAGAGCACTCATAGAGTCGGTAAATATGATAGATTCCTTAAGTTTGGCAAGAAGAATATATTCAACAGATTTTAACAAACCAAAGCATTCTCCAGGAAGTGACAATTACTGTTTAAATAAACAATGACACTTCTCACTGTCATTTTGGCATCCATAGTCCATAGTCAAAATACTTACGTTTCTTTTTACGCTTTTTTTGATAATTATTCCAATGAGTATACAAGCACTTTGTATCATAGTATATTTTCTTTTTTGTTTATGATACAAACACTACATTTTTACACTTGGAGCTGGAATGCTCAATCTGCGCAACATTATTAGATTCTTGCAAATGTTCCTATTATTTTAGCTGGGATGTTTTATAGTTTTCTCTTTTTTTGTGTAACTTTAGTAATGCCTATCCTCTTCTGTTTTGTTTGGGATTGACAATATTGTTCCTATTTATGGATATCCATTGCATAGATATATATTAATTATTAGTATGTATATATAATATAGTGTAGAAGTTTATTATGTATATATTATAGTATTTATGTATACATTTATGAAAATATTTATATGCACCACCTACCTCTCGTCTTGAGCAGTGTTTTATGCCATCGGTTGTATACATCGTATAAACTAGTTTTTTATAATTTTTATGTGGTGTACAATAAAAGTGTATTCATTCATTCATTCATTCGATCATTCAATTTTAGCCCAATGATGTAGCAATCTCTCACCTGTATAGCTGTCCGGTGATAAAATCTGTGATTTTCGTACACAGTTTTACAAGTAGTTAACCATTTGCTTATATTTATTATGGAGGAGAGCAAAAGTATACAACAATATAATTATTCATTACGTTCTCAGATAAAGGAACTATTTACATTAAATAAAATAATATTATAAGATTTCCGGTAAAATAATATTACACACCGGTGCACATAATATTTTCTAATGACATCTATAAGATTTCTAAGGCGATTATAGTCGAAGTCTTAGTCGTAGTTCGAGATCACTATCGAATAGGTATGTTAGTGATAATAACTGCTTAGTAAAGAGCGGTCACTGGTTCTAATCCTGAGTCGCGCAAAACATTTTAGATATTGTATATTTTTTTTCTTTCTTTTCTTTTAAAGAATTTTCCCGGTCCTGGTTATAATCACTTGTGATAATAGCCACTAAAGCCCACGACCCGTATTGGAGCAGTGTGGTGGGTCTATGCTCTAATACCGTAGGCACATAATATGAGAGTTAATAGGTTACGGAATGCGGATGATGATGAGAGGGCGGCAATAGCTTAGTGGTTAACACTTCGGCTTCCCATTCGGGCGTTCGAGTCCCGGCTCGAACCTTTCGTTTTTTGGAGTTATATGGGTTTTTTAATTTAAGCAATTATAAATCACTCTGCAAACCTGAGAGATCTCCATAAAGTTCTCAAAGGCGTGCGAAGTCTACCAATTCAGTATCCACCCTTAGCCAGTGAGGAGGCCTTAAACCATTGTCAGTCTGAGAGGAGACCCGTGAATATGACCTTAAAACGATGTAATAAGGTTTATATACACGTTACGAGTACGTGTGAAGAAAATATTTTTTGATGATTATTTGACTATTAGATTAAAATATGAAGCAAATTTGCAAAATACGTTAAAGGAAAGATTAAGACATTTTTATAATAAATTCGTTTTGTTTAGGCAAATAAAAACCTAACAATTAATTTTTAGGTTTATTTTTATACGTTCGTAAAATAATAATATGCACTGCATACACCTACGTCAATAATTAACTAAGTATACTTCGTCAATATCGGACATGGTTATCGGTGCACGGCGCATCAGTATCTGCGTTACACCAAGTACAGTCACGGTATGAAAAGATTAGTCACCTGAGTGCCGGTTTTCGCTTGTGCTAACATTTAAATAAATATGACGTTTGCTATCGAATAAGGTTTAGCTTGTTTTTTTCTATCTCATCAATGCAATGTTACAAAATGTATTAAAACAACAATAAAATAACAAGCAAAAGTAAAATGAAAACTACAAATAAGTTTTATGACATTTATTTTTAATAACGGGTAGGTATAACCACCATTAAATAACACATTGTAACTTATTTCTCATAGAACCCTCTAGACGAGAGCATAGATGCGTGGACGAGTGCCTCTAGTGTTTTCCCAAATAATTCGGCAGTGGTAAAGCCTATTTGGTCCTTTTATTTCTATTTTCCCATCGCTTTTATCGCAACACTATAAGTTAATATGCAGCCAGCCGGCCAATATCAATACTATTAATATAATATGGACTAACATTTGGAATAAATATAAATAAATAAAACATCCAAACAAACAAATTGTAATAATCAGTACTAAGAATCAGTTAGGATTCCCGATTCCTGAACGAAAAGTGTAGGTCTTGGTAGGCGGAATGTCAATCTCAGTGGGGGAAAAAAAAGGGGAATTAACCGGTGATGGTGGAAAAAACAAGCATGGTTAAAACTTAAAAGTACAGTTGGTAGAAGTTTAAAAGGCATTCTGTTCTCTTACACCTAATTATGAGAAGAAGTAATTGTTTATAAAGGAAAGTAAAACGAACAACCACTTTAATTGCGAGTCATTGAAACGTACTTTCTTACAAACCACAAGTTGCTGACGAGATTGGAGATGAGTATTAACACACTTGGTAGCATACTCTCTTCTAAAACAGACAAATAGTGTGTTGCGTTTGCCCTTGAAGGAAGAAGAACGAGCTCGCCTTCTTCATCCGCTGACATCCAGCCCCATAGATTGGCAGAGATGTGTCCAAAACTGAAATTGGGCACTATGTGGTCTTCCGTATATCTCGACAAATTAAGCATCCTTATGTTGGCTCGACTTAAAACATTTTTCGTCGGTAAATATAGTGGTACCTACTCCATCGAATTTCAAATAAGTCTGTGCTAATCTTAAGGGTTTTCTTAAGAACTAGTGAATGGGAAACACAAATATTAACTTCAAGACAAGCAATGTTCAGGATGATAATATTATTCTATCTTACTTATGAAATACTATTAACTTAGTATTTTTTTAAATGATATTATTAAAGCCCACCAACCTGCATTAGAACAGTGTTGTCGCTCTGTAATCTATAACCCTGTCTCCCCAAGGAGTAAAATAAAACAACTGGACAGACTAATACCTACTGTAGGTATGTTAAGCTTCTCTATAATTCATATTACTTGTTAGGTACCTTGAATTGACTCTACTAACAGTTCGGAATGCTGTGTTCGGCAGAGAAGACCTCTACCGTTGCTCTTTTATTTAATCAGTTGAAACAAGACTCATAAACACAATTAAAACATTGTCATATGTTATAACGCAAACATAACTACTATTATCACTTATAACACCAGCACTTTTAGAACAAGTTGTCAAAGACCAACCTCTGCTAGGTACATATACAGTCTGTATAATATAATGCTAGGGCTCCATATATTATGATACCTAAATAGCCCAAAGGAGACGTACACGAAATAATAATTTTAAATTAATGTCGACTCTATTGCAATGCCCTGCCGGGGCTTCATGTTCATCTACTTGTAGTAGCTATTGTGTTGTATATATATATATGTACACATAAAGCAAGAAATAAATAAATAAAAGTTTTTGAATTTGAATTAGCCTAAATTGTTGAGTGAGGATTGAAAAACGAAACATCTGTTCGTGCATGCAACAGATGATTGAATTCAATTAGTAACTAGCTGACTCACAAGTATAATAAAAAACTATGATCCGAAGCAAAAAATTAAATCATACCTAAGTCACAAGTAACAACCACATTTGAGTAGTTTTTTTCTGCCTTTGAAGGTATTTTTCAAACAGAATTTTGCACTATACAAACACACATCCTTTCCCGGGTGATCAGCGCAGCGAAGAACAGTTCCCGGTATTGTGTCCGCGTCGCGGCGTCGCCGGCGCGGCCACTAGGCGACCGGCCGCTCGCGCGGCTCGAACAGCAGCGGCAGGCCGCCCACCACGCTCTGCACCACGCCCGAGGCGGGCGCCACGGCGGGGCGGCGCGGCGCGCCGGGCGCGGGCCGCACGCTGTAGCGCGACAGCACGGCGGCCAGCCCCGCCAGCGACTGCATGAGGCCGAGGCGCTCGCCTGCAACGGAGCGATCCATCTCATGGAACTGACTGACTGAGGTCGGCAATGCATCGATCGTTAGCTAGACGCTCAGGTCTAAATGGACCCGTGACGTATGCCGACGAACCCAGGGCCGTAAGCTTGATAAGCAGGTGGACTAGCCTTATGTTGGTCCCGCGGCCCCGCGTCATCGCCCTGCATGTGTAGCAATTTTTTTACGCATCGCCGATTTGAATTGGTCCAAGGCAGCCAATTGTGGTCGACATGAAACCTTAGCCTAGAGTTACTATTTACACTACATTTATTAAAAAAGTAGAAGTGAATATAGAGCAGGCTAAGAGTCAATTGTGAAAATACCCAAGGGGTCTTTAATTGGACGTTTTCCGTTCCTTATTTATATTAAAGACCCCCTTACCTTGCTAAACACAATCGCGAGATAGTTTTGTTTGCTGATTGTTTGATGATGGATAGCTAGTATCTAAAACTTTTTAGACAAAAGAATCGACTTTGTTCGACAACTATAAAGCAAGAAATAATTATTTATACAACGTATTGAAGTCGGTGCGCCGTGAAATGTAGAAAGTTACTAAGTATAGAGATCGTAAGGACAGTACCAGTAGTTTTCTACATTTTACTCGGCACCGACTCTCAAAGCAGCAATATTGCGGATCCCAGCTGCATGCAGTAGCGCGCGTGCGGCCGCGACTCACCGATGCAGGCGCGCGGCCCGTCGCCGAAGGGCATGTACACGAGCTTGCGGCGCGGGTCGGCGCGCGCGGGGTCGTGGCGCTCGGGCCGGAACTCGTCGGGGCGGTCCCAGTACTGCGGGTCGTTGTGCAGCGCCTGCAGCGGCACCAGCACGCGCACGCCCGCGCCGATGGCCAGGCCCAGCGCCTCGAAGCGGTAGGGGCGCGCGCTCTCGCGCAGCAGGAAGCCCAGCGACGGGAACACGCGCATGCCCTCGAGCAGCGCCCAGTGCAGGTACGCCATGTCGCGCACGGCGGCGTAGCACAGGCCGCCGTGGCGCGCCAGCGCGGCGTCCACCGCGGCCTGCGCGCGGCGCTGCGCGGCGGGGTGGTGCGCCAGCTCGTGCAGCGTGGTGCTGCTGGCCGACGACGACGTCTCGAAGCCGGCCGCGAAGAACACGAACACCTGCGCCGCCACGATGTCGTCGTCCATCTCCAGCGTCGCGAGCTCGCCGGGCCGCTCCAGCGAGTCCACCTGCATGCGGCCGCGCGCGCGGCACTCCAGCAGCAGGTCCACGAAGTCGCCGCGGCCGCTGGGCCGGTGGCCGCGCCGCGCCAGCACGTCGGCCACGAGGCGCCGGAAGTCCTTCTCGACGCGCCACAGCGCCTTCACGCCGCCGAACAGCGCCGGGAACATATCGCGCAGCGCGGCCACGAACATCTCGGCGGCGCCGATCTGGAAGATCTTGGCGCCGATGCGGCGGAAGGCGGAGTCTTCGTCGCGCAGCGAGTCGCTGTCGAGGCCGAAGCCGCAGGCGCCGATGAAGTCGGTGGTGTAGCGCGCCATGAGCTCGCGTGCGTCCAGAAGGCCGCCGCCCGCCACGCGCTCGCGAAGGCGCTCGGCGCGCTCGACCACCAGCGGGAACATGGCGCGCAGCTTGCCGCCGCTGAAGCTGGGCGTCATGCGCTGGCGCAGCAGGCGCCACAGGTCGCCGTCCGCGAAGAACAGGTTGCGCAGCAGCGGCTCGGGCGTGCGGCCGCGCGGCAGCAGGCCCCGCGGGTAGAAGCAGCGGAAGTCCGCCGCCAGCACGCGGCGCGCCAGCTCGGGGTCGCGGATGAGCAGCTCGGGGCGGTTGGCGCGGAAGAAGCCCACCACGCGCTCGTGCGGGTACTTGCGGTACAGCTCGGTGGCCAGCTGCGTGGTGCTGCGGCGCATGAAGTAGTTGCGCGCGTTGTTGCCGAGGAAGGGCAGCGGCGGCTCGTGCTTGACGCCGCGGCGCCGCCAGTACGCGAAGTTGCGCGTGCCGTACGCGTACAGCGCGCCCAGCAGGAGCAGCGCCAGCGCCAGCGAGAGCATGTCCGACGGGCGCGGCGCACGCGGCCTGACTGCGCGAGCGGCCGGCGCGCGGGGCGGCCGCGCCGATAGCGGCCGATAACGAGCAGATACTATCATTTGTATTATTTATTATTATTTAACCTAGTATATTGCACTGTAAGTTTTTTCTCACTTCTAATGTTTAAATTATTGCAGTCACATTTTTTCTTAAATGTTTTTATGAACGTACATAAAATTTTCAAATATGAACTGACTAGGTACCTATACACTGTCATAATTTTTAAAATCTTTAAATTTATCTCTCAATGACTCTCTCGGACCCATTTTGTAGATCGAACTCTTCTGCAGCACGAAAACAGTGCTAATATCAGCAGCATTACCCCAAAGTAAAATTCCATATGACGTAATGCTGTGAAAGTAACTAAAATATACCAGTCTAGCAGTTTCTACGTCGGTCATATGGCGTATCTTCTTCACCGCATAGGCAGCTCGGTTCGGTTCAGCTGCGGCTCGTTGGTTACCTTCTGTGCGATCGATAAAATAATGAACAGCAGGATTCGTATACCTAGGTAAATGTCTGTCCCAACAGGTAGCACATCGCAACATACTTAGTACACACGCGCGAGTCGAGTCGCTTGGTAAATCGACTTCCCGCTGCTGAGCACAGGCTTCGCCTCTCATAGAAGGGACCGTTCTAAAGCGTAGAACTACCTATGCGAGTGGGTGGGTTAAAGTTGGAAAACAGCAGAGTTCTCTCGTAAAAACGCTTAAAACGTTCATGCTGGAAACAAAGTAAAAAAAAACCTACTTTTATTAGTACTAACCGAGACCAAACCTCGGAATACAAATTCAGGTAGTAAATTCTAAACCTGAACCTCGCTGACAATCGATGGGGCGCAGTTGCCCGAGAGGTTGAGGGTGACAATCCGCAAAGCTCGTAGGAGTGCGCACGTGGGCTCTCGGGCGCGTAGCCCCGCCCACCCTGCCGGCAGTGCCTCGGGAGCCGGCCGCGCGCGCGCATGTGTGACTGTTCGCTGATCGTAAATCCGTGTTTGCCCGCGGGAACTCGCCCGAACTACTCGCGAAGTGCGCAGAGCGATCCCACCGGCTGTCATTGCTGCTGTTACACATATGTTGTTGGCGATGGAGCTAAGTGTTGATGTCGCCCGCATTACAAAGGTAAGAAGTATCCGTCTGCTTAGTTGGTTTAATGGCAACACTAATGTCAGCCGCCGGACGTCCACCGCTGGACTGCTTGTAGGGCGCTTACATGGATCGCCCCGCTCTAACATTGTGGCGGCGCGTTTGGATTTGCTCGGTGGCCGTGTTGGCTTATCTATGTTCTAGTACTTTGAGTCTAATGTGCCACTCTGGATATGGCGTAGCAACGTAAAAACAAGTAGGTCTGGCTGCAGAGCGACTGAGTATTTCATCAGGCCCAAGTTCCAAAGTCAACCGATGACTTTGGCACTTGGCCCTTGGATGATATCCTCGGAACAGAACTCTCGATATTACAGTGTCTTTAAACCTAACGGCAATAAATAACATTGAATAGGTACTATAACACAACCCTTCTCAATATAGGTATATGTTTGTAATATACAATATACTTATAATAAAACTATAACGAGTCTAATTCTGTACATTGAAGACAATAATATTTTTTAAGGGCTCTTTATAATCGATACTGAGGACGAAACTGTATTTTTTTCATTTTTGTCATTCTGTTTATACCTAAAGCTGAATAGTTCGTTTGTATATATTTGCTTTTTTGTAAGTGCCAGTACGATTTTAGATACATACCTAGTTGATTTATTGAGAAAGTTTTGAGACTGCGTGTACCTATGTGTCATGTAGTTATCGCAGGGGAAACCGCGCGTATAAGTAGTTATTAATTATTTTGAGCTCACGGCAGCAAGCGCCTTCTCTGGGTTGGGGACTAGGTACCCTAATGCGGGTTGGTGGGCTGCATCAATTGTTATCACAATGTACAACTCGCACATTTTGAAAAGTTGCACATTGCACATTGCAGATCGGCTTCAGATCAGTAGTGTAATAAGCGCCCTCGCAGGTAACGTTTACTTTGAACTAACTATAACTTACCCAACTAACTCACTGACTTCAACCAACTTTATTGAACTACAACAGCCATATTTACCTAGGTACTAACTTACTACTTTTCTAATTTACATTATGACAAGCTGTTGCTCGCGACTTAGTGCAAAATTCAAAATTCATTTATTTCCGTAGGCCCAGTTTATAAGAACTTTAGGACCGTAAGGTAGATTCCACTGAGAAGAGCCGGCGAAAACTCAGCTGATTTTTCTTTTTAACATCATTTTACAGTTTACAATCTTTCAAATTTCTGCGTTTCTTTTCGTATATACCTATATATTTTGTAAAGAACTTTTTCAATTAAGTGTATCTCTGAAAATGGTAACTGTTTTGTTTAGGTGGAGTCCCTACATTTTTAAACTTGGGATAACTTTATACTGATACTAATAACATACAGTATTCGATTGGAAAATATTAAAATGTATTTTACTTTTATACTATAAATAAACTTGATGATAAAGCTATTTATTTGAATAAGAATTAATACTGCGAAACTAATGTTATAATATCCGAAACGCGGAGATCCACCGCAACTTTCTAACTCTTGCCTGGTACAGGAGTATTTATTTAAATTTCTATATCTATTAGCTACTCGTAACAGCTGTTATTGAACCCTAAGCCAAACATGCGACGAACCAGACACGATGCAATTATTTGTTAATTAGTATAATAATCGTAAGTGCACCGCACCCCCCGCGTGTGCCGGCCGCGCGGGCTCGCCGGCCGCGCCCTCAGTCCTCCGTGGACGTTGCAGATCCATATATTAATAGGATTAACTTAATAGGAAAAGCAATCAGTAGTTTATAGACGCGACTGTTTGCTTTGCGTGGCGACGAGCGAGTTACAGAGATCGAGTGCCGAATAAATAACACTCCTACTGACTTCCTGCTTCTGAGGTTTCCAATGGATTTGGGACAATTTTTGGCTTTAACTTTAATTTTGGGCTAATAACGCCTGCGTTTGTAGTGACAATTTGTTAGACGAGTAAATATAGTTAATTTTATTTTATTCCAGCTTCAGCAACTTCGTGGTGAATGCTCCGTGCCGTTCTATGCTATTATAACCATACCTAAAGTAACAGCAAGTGAAAAAAATAAGACATCTAATTGACAAATTAAATAATAATCTCTCTAATCAAATTAAAAATATAATATAAAGTAACCAAAAATATCATTCACACATTGAGATGTACCTATCGAGTACATGTTTTGCCGAGTATCAGAGTATAGAGTCGTACTCTGTTTTATTTCCGAGTTTTCGGCAGAGTTCTCGGTTCGTTTTCACATTTTAGATAAGCGAAATTGGCTTATATATGCATGGCAACCTGGGCTACTACGGCGTACTAAACTGGAATAAAAGACACTTGCGCCCTGTGTACGAGACGTACTAAACTGGAATAAAAGACACTTGCGCCCTGTGTACGAGATGTACTAAACTTGAATAAAAGACACTTGCGCCCTGTGTACGAGACGTACTAAACTGGAATAAAAGACACTTGCGTCCTGTGTACGAGATGTACTAAACTTGAATAAAAGACACTTGCGCCCTGTGTACGAGACGTACTAAACTGGAATAAAAGACACTTGCGCCCTGTGTACGAGACGTACTAAACATGCATGATAGATACTTGCGAACCGTATACGAGATGTACTAAATAGCCCTGGTAATATATAATAATTATAATTGCACTGGCTCATTGGCCTGCGGGCCCACTGGCCACGCGCCGCCAGGCAAGGTGCGCTACGTACGCGCCAACAGAAATAGACGAGCCCGAAATAGCAGGATCAACCAAATAGTATTTCAATTTCACAATAGGCGACAGGAAAATTAAAGCCAAATGCCATGGTCGGAAATTGAGAAGCTATTTAGGAACATCCACCATGCGCTACTTGCGTCCTCCATAAACAAACAAATAAATACAATTCAAGTCTGTTATTGATTGCTATCTATCTCCTTCTATCTTCTTATCCATAATGTTCCCTTGGAGCACCCTTGCGATACCTAAACTAACATCAAATTCGTATTTCAAATTCATTAATTTTGTTCATTCATCAAATTATAATGGCCCCACCTCTGAGGATGTCATGTACAAAACATAAAAATAATTATATAATTCTGAGTATAATTGGCGGAGTAAACAAATATGTAAAAAAACATAGGTCCAGTCGAATTTGAGAACCTCCTCCTTTTTTTAAGTCGGTTGAAAAATAAGAAACACGTGTTTTACCGTGTTTGTAATTTATGTCGTCCCCAAAGGGGTGAAATAGGGCATGAAAATCAGTAGCGCTTGGGTTTGATTTTGTTTTGTGAGCTTATCCTTCTAGTGCTGTAGAGCTGGCTGAGAGCTCAACATTCAAGACCCGATTCGAGATTGTAGGTGGTACCTACTGCAGGATCCAAACACTTAAACGAATTCTTTAACGTTTAAGTGTTGTCCCTCCGCGCCAGCTGCGCACGCCGTAACCTTTGCGCGTATTCCGAGCGCGCTATTTGCGCGGCGCCGCAAATAGCGCGCACAGAGCGCGGCGCGCGCAGACCCGCCGCGGGTCACGTGCGCACCGCCCTGCACTACTCTGCGCTCTGGCATTGCTGGGTACTAATAAGCATCGACACCGTCATATCAACCCACGGCCACCACACGGGCACGCGTCTCCTCCAACAATGGTATAGGCCGTAGTCTACCACGCTGGCCCAGTGCGGATCGGTGGGCCACACACGCCTTTGCGAACTTTATGGAGAACTCTAAGACAAGCCGGCAACCTCAAGATAATAATCGATTGGAATAGCCACAAACTATAGGTGGTACGTTTTTACACGGTTTCATACGAGAGTGACTACAAGCTGCAGCCGAAGCCTCCCGCCTAAGTCTAACTAGAGCCGATCCAGAAGTTAGGGTAGGTGCCTAGATATGTCAATACATATTTGCCGAGAACTTTGGCCAATATGTGGCAGCGCGCGGCGCAGTGGCCCGCGCGGTCGCTCGCGGCAGCGGAGGGGTCGCAGTGCTTCCGAGCAGCACGGCGGCCAGAGCTCATGCCCAAGCTGTGGTTTTGAATAGCACGCTGATACACAAAGAAGGTGACCGCTTCACTTCGCGAGCCGAAAGAGTTGACAATTATTGATGTAGTTGGCCGAACGGTGACCACGGAGAAGTCCCGATGAGAAGTATTAAAAGTATAATTAGAATAAATTAGTATAAAAGTTGAATTAATCAAAATTACAATGTACCTATGTTAAAAACGGTCAGCCCTTTTAGCAAGGTTTAACACACATTAAACATATGTACAATTTTTTATCACGAAGATGTTAAAGGCGGCCTGGATGCACTCCTCTTTCCTTATGCTTAGCTTATGAAATCAAATATGATGTACCCGGTGTGTACCCTGAGAGGCAGAAGCCCCGGCCGCTGTGTTGCCGTGTCTAATAATAATAATAATAATCATTTATTCAGGCTAATAATGATGGATACAATAATTACATGAATGCCCTAACCTCTGCAGAAGGAAAACCTGTGTTACAGAGGCTAGGTCCTTCCAGATGTTACAAAGGGTGCTTGTTTATTTGAAACCTATGTTTTATAAAATATACATATTATAACAATTTAAGAGCTAAACATAAGAAAACAAAATAAAAATTAAACTATAACTAAAGAATAAATTTTGTAGGTCTGTGTGGGGTATTCTGGGTGTGTGTGTGTGTGTGTGTGTGTGAAAGTGTGTGTGTGTGAAAGTGTGTTTGTGTGTGTGTGTGTGTGACCGCATGTGCGTGAGTGCGTAAATGAATGTGCAAGTGGATGCTTGTGTGCGTGCGTGAACAACATTTAAGAGATTCAAAACAGTGCACTAACATGAAAGAATGTTGTACAAATGTGTGAAATGTAAATTGTGTAAATGTTTACATCATAATCTTAAGTATATCTTCAGTGTCGTTATAGCTAAGACCTGATAGCCAGCCTTTTACTGATTTTGCAAGGTCATATTTACTGGCATTGATTAGGTTTTTGTTTACCTTTATAAATGTATTTTATACATATGCCGATCTAAATTCAAATCTAAAGTCTGCGCGTCGGCGAGGGTGCGGCCGGCTGCGCGCGGACATTCCGCCGCTTGTGTGCGAGTGAGTCGCTGCTAATAGCTGCGCGCTACCATTACGACCATTGCAATGTGTCCTGCGACATTGACGACACTGGGTACTAATTTTGAAGTGCCCCTTATCACGAAGCTAATTATAAGTTTGTCATAATCAGATCTCATTTCGACTGGCGGCGATTTTATGAGCCTCGTAAAGAGCGGGATTGGAACCGGTCCTGATAAGTCACTCGTCATTTAAATTTAATTGTCGATAAAGTTGAGTGCACACGTGCAGCGCAGCCGTGTGGGAGCCGCGCGGCGACCTGCTTCCACGAGCGATGTTCATCACTGCTCACCAAACTATGATAGGAACCGTGTACCTAGCGTGCCCTGTGGATGTCGGGCACGTAAAGGAGAGAGGATTTTAGAAACAATGCGGGATTAACTATTATTAACACGCATTAGTGACAGAAACCCGAGCAGACGATACAATTTTTCTTTTACCCAACTCAAAATGAATTTATTTCAAGTAGGCCTACTTTATAAGCTCTTTTGAAACATCAAGTAAGTCTGTTTGTAGTGACTCTTCCACCGAAATCGGAAACGGTCAAGCATCACGATTTGTCAACTTCATATAAAAAGTTTTTTAACATTCATTACTAAAATGTATCTTTTTTGTGCTAAACTAGTCCCTAATGTAACATACAAACATGTAGCATCATTACGTAACAATTATATTTTGTACCTGCCACGTCATATTTAGTTTTTGGCTATCAAGGTAAGCTGCTCCTATTTAATGCCCCAGTATATGCAATGTGATCGCCTGAGGGTGTTCCGGTGTGTTTCGGAGCGAAACGCGCTAGATTAAATTTTGAAATTTAGGAATATATATCATGAAGAAATTATAACTGGCACCCATGACGCCAATGGGTGGAGGCTCCTTGGGAGAGCTCCAGCGCAGCTACTAACGCGGCGTCCCTTTGTTTCAGGCCGGGCCCCGCCGCGGCTGAGTGCGCCATGTGCGCGTGCGTGCTGCTGCTGCTGGCCGCGCTGCCCGCGCTGGCAGGTGCGTAACGAACAGGGCGTGACGTCGGAACACTTACGCTGCGTTCGACACTAGCACAGTGACAAACAGCCCGTTACTATTCCGATGTCATGCCACGTTTATTTGTAAGTGCATTAGTTTGTAGATACCCTTCATTTGATAAATTCCACAATCAGCAAGTTCGAAATCGGGCTCTCTGGCGTAGGTGCCGCCACGTGCCGCGTATGATCCATCGGAGCAGCAGCGGGAAATTATAATTATTGCGGGTCTAAGCTCTAAATCTCTCTCCCGAGAGTGGAGGCTCCGGGCCCGCTCCCAGCGTAGTACTATAGGCCTACACACTGTGATTCGCTTACGGTGAATGTATTTCTCCTTTTTCCTTAATCCTGGGGCTACCTACAATAACATCCATAAAACAAACTAGATTAGGCACGACACAGCCGAAAACAGCCGCGACCAATACCTGCGACAAATCCATCAGTGCGTGAGCATAAATAAAATATTGATCCTCTTTCGCATCGTGGCGCGGCGGGCTCCAGCACTCCCTTCGATGAGATCACGCACCATGTGGCCGCTGACTCACGCGCGGAGGAAGTTAGGTCGCCGCGCGCGCGCTGCTCAACCAAATTAATGTGTTTCCCCTCTTTTAAATTCCTCCGCTCAGTGCCAGTGCCAAATCATTATCGCTTGCGGTGTATTTTTGCTTTTTACAAATGACATGGTAGTCGGAAGTGCGCGCGCGCGTGGCCGTGTGTCCGTGTGAGTCACCAGAGTGCCGCGTTGGCGCACGGAGCACGCCCCCTGCCAGTCATTCACCCAGAATGCTTTTAATTTGTTCATGCTCAAATCCGTTTACATAATCACTTTAAAAGCTGATTAACAGACACCCACACATCCTTACATCCCCGCATTTTTCTCAAGGTTTTCGATCTAAGTAGTACATTTATTTTTAATACTAGCTGCGCGTAAAATCATACATACAATGGTAATCAAGTTTCACTGTTTTGCACCGCATTATTGCTTAGCCACGGCTCACCTTAGCGTGTGAAGTGGCCGTCTCCTCGGGAAGCCACTGCATCGCGACACGTGCGCGGGAGTGGATTGTAGGGAACTGTTGCAGCGTAAGATGACAGAAGTTATAAATGGCATAGCACGGATTTATCCTTGATATAACGGATAATTCTTACAATCCGTGTTAGCCATCTGATCGAGTGTGACACGTAGCGCCGACCGCGTGGTGCATACGTCATTAGCGTATCGGTGGAGAACAAACAAACAGAACGCCGAACGCACTAATGATTTGGAACAAAACAACGCAGGGTAAAAATAAACGTCAGCATCGCTCCGCAGCTCGCCACCCCTAGTGCCAGCATACTCGCAATCCGAATTCGAGAATCGCAACATTGAAATTCGCGCTAGAGCTAAAATGCTTGAACTTCAACCTCACCTTTCCAGCCAGTGTCCCCGGAGGGGCGATTGGAAAACAAACAGCCGTACCGCAGAAACGGCGATGTTGGAACAATAATCCATTTTACTTTGTCAGTATAGTTTTTTGATTCTCGATAACAATTGCAAGCATTGAGCATTGAGTCTATAAAAGTATAGTTATTCCGGTAGAATTTTAAAATCGTGCTTTTTAAACTACTAATTTCCAACTGGCCTTAAAAAAAGGAAGAGGCTTCAATTCGATTGTATGTTTTTTTTTTGCATATTTGTTACTCGATTACTCCGCCAATTATCACAGATTTTGATGATTCTTTTTTTGTTTGGTATATGACATATCTCAGAAATGGTGCCATTTTAATTTGGTAAGATTTATTGGAGGGATCTTGGAGAAAAATCATATTATAGGCACACCTACAGCAAATTGAGTATTTTTTAAAGGGACTAATGCATCTTCTTTCGAGAAGAACCATATTGTCAGGTTGAACTGATGATGTTTGATTGATGTTTTCAAAGTTTGTATTGAACGTAAGCTTATAGAAAAGCCCTATTATAGTATAAATAACGTACGTAATCGATAAAAAAGCTTGGATGTAAATTATTGCTATAACCAGATTGGTCTTCTAATAATTTAAAATGACAATGTGAGATGGTGATAAGAAATGAGAACACCCGGATAAATTTGTTGTGGGCTCTTCATAGACCAGGACGCGTTTAGAGTCCTCGTAACTTTAGTTTTAAGTTAAATGACGAACATGGTTATCATATCGCTACCGAGTACGCATTTCTCATGTAGTGTACGTATCAAAAGTGCCATCTATGTGCCTACATGAATAATAATGAAATAATGTTTGCTTTTAACTTTGACTTTGACTTTGACTTTGATGATGAAGACCACGGATGACCACCGGAACTATACAATAATTAACGCGTGTCGCGCTTCCATTCTGGTATATCGCATGAGCAAGTTATGCTCATCGCAATAAAAAAAAATATAGTTGAAGTGCTGGGAGAACTCCAAAATCATTAGTACTCCACCTCGGCATCGGGAAAAGTTATATCTTGTAAAGGGTTATGATCAGTTCAAATTTGGCCATTATAACTTAGATAATTGCATAACTATTCCCTAAAAAGCGTGAAAATTGTTTTATGTCTTAAAAACAACTAAAAGCTTATCTTGTTAAACAACTAAAAAGCAAGAAAAAATATTTTCGACAATATTACTTATATATTAAAAATAGTGCAGAGAATAGAATTATAATAGTGTAGATACTTTCCTTGTGAGGTACAAGGTATAAAAAAGGGAACCGTTACAAAGTATATCTTAACTTAGTAATTTTTTTATTATTTCAATTCCAGTAATTATCATACATATCTAATATGATAATTACTGGAATCACATCACATAATTAACTGGCCATAAGGGGGAAATGCTCACGCTGCGAGTTTGTTATCATCATTATCGCCATCATTACCCTGATGAGGACTAAATCTGTAAATGTCCGCCTGCTGAGCACAGACGTTTCTTGTATGACACGCATTAGATCCTAGACCGTCTACAGTGCAAATAGTAATTGCAACTAATGAGTTGCAATTACTGCTTGCACTTAGTTTAAAAAAACGCCAAAAATGGTCAAAGAGTTTAATTTATGAGTCAAATAAAATTGATTAATACAAGAACGCTTCAGCAACTATACTACAGCATTAATAGCAATGTTCAGGTTACAGGATGCGTGTCTGTAAGTCCATTATACTCTGACGTAGTAGGTCTACCATTAACAAATTTTCAAACGATCAAACTCGCACCAACGGAGAATTGAATCGAATCGAGCCTAGCATTGGATCGAGTGCGTGCTGCGGCGGTCGTGGCCCGGACAGCGCCTTGGGCGACGCCGACAATACGCCGCTAATCGTTCGAAGAAGTTTCTATTTCGGTACGTATTTATGTAGTAGTTACTGCTTTGGCATCTATGGTAACAATCGCCGACCTATTATACTTAGTTAAAATAATTATAAACTAATTTCGGTTTACTGACAATAAAATAGGCTTTAGCCAAGATGAGTTTTCCTGTGTTTATGTATAAAAATAAATAAATATTTTTTTGTTTACATAATAGTTCATGAAAGATTAATGTTTTACAACACTTATCTAGAATAGTGAGACGCCATTACGCTCCGTGTAAGAACTTAGTTGACAACCCGGTTAGAGTCGCGGTATGTTAAAACAAATGAAAATGGTTAATGCTTCCAAAACCCAAGCGTGTTTGTTTTCCGCCAAACAGAGTCCGTTTCCCTCTAACTCCGAAATGTATCTGTGCCAATCACGAATAGTATTGAGCTCTTAGCTAAAACTGCTGGCAAAAAACTTGGCATCCTCAACAAAGTTAAGCGCTTCTTCACGTCGGAACAGCTTCTAACCCTGTACCGAGCTCAAGTTCGGTCGTGCATGGAGTACTGCAGCCATTTATGGGATTGCTCTGCCAAGTACCAGCTCGATGCTTTGGATTCGGTGGATCGTCGTGCTAGGAGACTCATTGGCAACGACCTTGTAGTCAGTACACTTCAAGCCTTGATCACCGGCGCAAGGTTGCTTGTCTGGCTGTTTTCTACAAGATACATTTCGGAGAGTGTGCTCAGGAGCTATTCGATTTGGTCAAACCATTTCCTTTCTAACATCGAACTGCAAGGAACCGAAAGAATCTGCACCGTTACGTGGTTGAAATACCATCAACACGTACGAAGCGTTTTGCTTCTTCCTTTCTGATCCGCACCGCAAAGGCCTGGAATGCCCTCCCATCTTCCGTCTTCCCCGATACCTATAATCTGGGTACCTTCAAATCAAGAGTGAATAGGCATCTTCTAGGCAAGCGCGCTTCATCTTAGGCTGCATCATCACTTGCCATCAGGTGTGATTGCAGTCAAGCACTTGTATATATTAAAAAAAAAAATCTGGTCAGATAAGACTGACCTTGATATGACAGTCTCTCTGTCCGCCAAAAGCACGGAAAGATCTAAAAATTTCCGATCAGCTGGCCCCCGTAATCGTTGAGAGACGTGCTGTCAGTTATTCTCATTTTGTGATCGTACTTGACGTTTCAAAAGTACTTATTAATTAGGCCTACTTGAAATATATGAATTTTGAATTTGAATTTGTGATCGCGTGATATTTAAATAAATAAATACGTCAAGGATGAACCCTTGCAAGGCACGCATTCATCACAGCTCCAAAACATGGGAGGTGTAAATAGCATTCGTAAAAGAGCAATTGTGAACAAATATGAAGATTTATTTACGCACGCTGACGGACTCTGATGCACACTTTAACATTGGTGCGAACTAAACTTGAGGCAGGGTGTTGCTCGGAATAGTGTTAAGTGACTATAATAAATACGATTAAGTACTGACACAAAACTACGATAAGTATCTTTTTTATGGCGAATAAAAGATAATGGTGCTAATCTCTGAACTAAATTGATAGCTCTTAAAGCAGTGCTATCGTCTTTACAACGTTTACAGCAGAAGAGATAAACACAAAACTGTGCGTTGTACCTACATTTTAGTTCAGATATGTTCGTACAATAAATATACATTCAACTGGCTCAGCATTCTTAAATCTAAAAGAAGCATGCTATTAAATGTCTTTAAACAAATCAGTTCCTAAAATTCCGGATTTCTCGCGAATCATTATGAACGAGGTCAACCCTACTTCCTAGAGCGCACGCAAATAAGAGATAAAATGTTTCGTAAAAATAATTGAAATAATTTTTTGCAAGCAGTTAAACAGTCGTAGGATTATTGGCGTCGTTCCACCGACAGAATGTTAATGGAGACATACATTGGGCAGAGTGGCACGAGGGCCGGTGGAAGCTATTAATCACTATTACGCAGGAGGTGCGTGCGAGCGCCGTGTTTGGCAAACTGCTGCTACTTATTACGAACGCGGCACCGTTGACTCGGAGGAGGCTTAGAAGTACTCTCTCGCGAGCATTCGATACTGTGGATGGTGACGTAGATGGCTGCATGTGGCGCCTACTGCGTGTAACAAGTGCTGTGTGACAAGTGTCGAATGGAATGATACATGGTTCGACGTAAGAGTCATGTCGACAACCGGTTGTGAAAATGTATTGTAGTAGGTTGGCGAAGTGACAGTCGTGGAGTTGTTTGCGAGTCCAATCACTATATCAACAAAATATAAATGTAACTTGTTTAAAGGCAAAG